>NW_026112240.1:17500-183689 GCF_024679095.1 Eriocheir sinensis
ACGGGTGAGGCCCACCACACAGCCTTCTGGACAGAGTGGAGTCTAAGGTCTTCTGGCTCATCAGCTCTCCTCCCACTGATAGTCTTTCTTCTTTACCTCTCTTAAATTCACGTATCAATGTTGCCTCTCTTCTTCATCTTTCATCGAGCATTTCCATTCTGGACTGCTCTTCTGAACTTGCTAGCTGCATGCCTCCCCTCCCCGCTGCCCTGCTGCACACCTCCACTTTCTACTCATGCTCATCCCTATACTGTCCAAACCTCTTATGTAAGAGTTAACCAGCATCTTTCACTCTTTCATCCTCACGCTTGGTAAACTCTGGAACAATTTTCCTTCATCTGTATTTCTCCTGCTCACAACTTGAACTCTTTCAAGAGGAGGGTATCAGGACACCTCCTCCCAAATTGACCTTTCTTTTCGCCACCTCTTTTAATTCTTTTTTGGGAGCATGAAGCGGGCTTTTATTTTTTTATTGTTTTCTTTTTTATTTTGTGCCTTTGAGCCTCCCTTTTTGTTGTAAGAAAATAAAAAATAAAAGGGGGGAGCTCCCAATCACCATCACCATATAGAGGTCTGCCCGAGATGAGAGGCATTTGCCCGCCGTGGCAAACACTCATATCATATCATACTAAGCAGCGGATGACGCTATAAGCACAGAAACAAAGGAAAAACAGATCTGGCAACAAACAGTGCTATCAGATGTTGCTAAAAGGACAGTCTCTACCTACCCGCTCACTGGGCAAAGACTGGTTACGGGCAAATCCTTGTGTTCACACTTAGGGGCAGTTGTCTGGCCGGGCATTGCTCTGATGATCATATATTCCTCGCTGTTTAGCAGGGGTTACCAGGTCTATTGAACAGTTGGTGGAGGGTTTTTGCCACTACCACAGCGCATATAGCAGACCGGCACTCCAAGTGCAGGCAGTGGCCGGCGCAGCACAACCGGACTGAGAGTAGCACAACATGGGCTACAGCAAGGATGCTATCTATAGGTCGATTACTGTAATGGTGGCTAAAGCACCGTAGAGCCATAAATAAACGGCTGTGCCACCGTGAGAGCCATGGGGCCAACGGCCAGCCACGCGTTCAGCGCACCAGAGAGCCATAAATAACGGCGGGTTAAAGCAATCAGAGAGCTATAATAACCGCTGTGCCACCGTAGAGCTATAGCAAACGGCTAAAGCAACGAGAGCCATAAATAAACGCCAAAGCTGTGCCATCAGAGAGCCATAAAATAAACGGGCGCCAAATTTGGTAGCCACATAGAGATTAAATAAACGGTTGTGCCACCAGAGAGCCTATAAATAAACGGCTGTGCCACCGTGAGAGCCATAACAAACGGGTTAAAGCAATCAGAGAGCCATAAATAAACGGGCTGTGCCACCGTGAGAGCTACATAAATAAACGGCTGTGTCACCGGGTGAGAGCCATAAATAAACGGTTTGCCAAAGCAATTGTGAAAGCCATAAATAAACGGGTTGTGCCACCTGAGAGCCATAAATAAACGGGTTGTGCCACCAGTGAGAGCCATTAAGCAACGGCTGTGTCACCATAGAGCCATAAACGGCTGTGTCACCATGAGAGCCACAAACGGCTGTGTCCACCAGAGAGCCATAAATAAACGGCTAAAGCACCGTGAGAGCCATAGTCAATGGCCAAAGCAACGCGAGAGTTGGCATAAATAAACGGCTGTGTCACCAGAGAGCCATAAATAAACGGCTGTGTCACCAGAGAGCTCATAGCCAAACGAAGGTCAAATCAGAGAGCCATAAATGGCTACACCAGAGATACATACAATAAACGGCTTGTGTCACCAGAGAGCCATAAACTGGCCAAAGTCACCAGTGAGAGCCATAAATAAACGGTTGCCGCCAAATCAGAGAGCCATAAATAAATAAAACGGCTGTGTCACCAGAGAGCCATAAATAACAAACGGGCTGTGTCACCGTAGAGCCATAAATAAATGGCTGTGTCACCGAGAGAGATATAAATAAACGGCTGTGTCACCGTAGAGAGCCATAAATAAACGGCTGTGTCAGCCAACAGAGAGCCATAAATAAACGGCTGTGTCACCAGTAGAGCCATAAATAAACGGGCTGTGCCACCGTGAGAGCCATATAAATAAACGGCTGTGCCACCGTAGAGCCATAAAACGGTCTGTGTCACCATAGAGCCATAAATAAAACGGCTGTGTCACCAGGGAGGAGCTGATAAATAAACGGCTGTGTCACCGTGAAGAGAGCATAAATAAACGGGGTTGTGCCACCAGAGAGCCATAAACGGCTGTGTCACCGTGAGAGCCATAAATAAACGGTTATGTCATCAGAGAGCCATAAATAAACGGCTGTGTCACCAGAGAGCCATAAAACGGCTTGTGTCACCAGAGCTTATAAATAAACGGCTTGTGTCACCAGAGATGAGGCAACAACGGTTGTGTCACCGAGAGTTAGCAAATAAACGGCTGTGTCACCAGAGAGCCATAAATAAAACGGCTGTGTCACCAGAGAGCCATAAAATAAACGGCTGTGTCACCAGAGAGCTATAAATAAACGGCTGTGTCACCGGGGAGAGCCATAAATAAACGGCTGTGTCAACAGTAGAGCCATAAAATAAACGGCTGTGTCATTGTTCAGAGAGCCATAACATAACGGCTGTGTCACCCAGAGAGCCATAAATAAACGGCTGTGTCACCAGAGAGCCATAAATAAACGGCTGTGGGGCCACCGTGAGAGCTCATAAATAAACGGCTGTGCCACCGTAGAGCCATAACAAACGAAGCTGCCACCAGAGAGCCATAAATAAACGGCGTTGTGCCACCGTGAGAGCCACATAAATAAACGGCTGTGCCACCGTGAGAGCCACATAAAATAAACGGCTGTTAAAGCCACCACAGAGAGCCATAAATAAACGTACTGGGGTTACTGTAGAGCCAACGGTTGTGTAAACAGAGCTGTAAACGGCGTCACCGTGAGAGCCATAATAAATTCACAGCCACCGAGAGCCATAAATAAATGCTGTGTCACCGTAGAGCCATATAAACGGCCAAAGTCACCAGAGAGCTGGTAAATAAAACGGCTGCAATGCCACCGTGAGAGCGCATAAATAAACGGCTGTGTCACCGTGAGAGCCATAAATAAACGGCTGTGCTACAGAGAGCCATAAATAAAACGGCCAGTCACCAGTGAGAGCTACGGTAACAAACGGCTGTGCTGTACCATAGAGCCATAAAATAAACGGTTGTGCTAACAGAGCCATAAACGGCTGTGGCACATCAGAGAGCGGCATAACAAACGGCTGTGCCACCAGAGAGCCATAAACGGTGTGTCACCATAGAGCCATAACAAACGTGTGTCACCAGAGAGCTACAAACGGCAAAGTCACCGAGATAAACGCTGCTGCCATTGCAGAGAGCCATAAACGGCTGTGCCACCAGAGAGCCATAAATAAACGGCTGTGTCCAACCGAGAGCCATAAATAAACGGCTGTGTCACCAGAGAGCCATAAATAAACGGCTGTGTCACCAGAGAGCTTCATAAACGCTGTCACCGTGAGAGCCATAAATAAACGGTTATGCTACCGTAGTAAATAAACGGCTAAAGCAACCAGAGAGCCATAAATAAACGGCTGTGTCACCAGAGAGCCATAAATAAACGGCTGTGTCATCAGAGAGCTATAAATAAACGTGGCTGTGCCGTCAGAGAGCCATAAATAAACGGCTGTGTCACTCAGAGCCATAAATAAACGGCTGTGCCACCAGAGAGCCACATATAAATAAACGGGCAGTCACCGTAGAGCCATAAATAAACGGCCAGCTGTCACCGTAGAGCCATAAATAAACGGCCATGTGTCACCAGAGAGCTATAAATAAACGTGGCTGTGCTTCACCGTGAGAGCCATAAATAAACGGTTTGTGTCACTGAGGGAGCTGAGGGAATAAATGGCTGTGTCAACAGAGCTATAAATAAACGGCTGTGTCACCGTGAGAGCCATATAAATAAACGGCCGTCACCGAGAGCCATGTAAATAAACGGCTGTGGGCCACACTGTGAGAGCTATAAATAAACGGGTGCCACCGTGAGAGCCATAAATAAAACGGTTGCCAGTTACCAATGAGAGCTATAAATAAACGGTTGTGTCACTGTGAGAGCCATATAACAAATGGCTGTTGCCACCAGAGAGCTATAAATAAAACGGGCGTCACCGTGAGAGCTATAAATAAACGGCTGTGTCACCAGAGACATAAATAAATGGTTGTGTCACCAGAGAGCTATAAATAAACGGTTGTGTCACCAGAGCTATAAATAAAATGGTTGCTGTGGCCACCGAGAGCCATAAATAAACGAAGGTGCTAACGAGAGTTATAAATAAAACGGGCTGTGTCAATCCGTGAGCCATACAAACGGGTTGTGCTACCGAGAGAGCTATAGTTAAACGGCTAAAGCACCAGAGAGCAATAAACGGCCGTTGTACAATAGAGTTACAAATAAACGGTTGTGCCATCAGAGAGCTATAAATAAACGTACAAAGCCACCAGAGAGCCATAGGCAACAAACGTGGCTGTGCCACCGAGAGCTATAAATAAATGGCTGTGCCAACAGAGAGCTATAAATAAACGGGTTGTGTCACCGTCAGAGAGCCATAGTCAAACGGCTGTGTCACCAGAGAGCCATGGGCCAAACGGCTGTGTCACCGTGAGAGCCATAAATAAACGGCTGTGTCACCGCAGAGCTATAAATAAACGGGCTGTGCCACCGTAGACAGCCATAGTCTGCCAAAGCACCGTGAGCCATAAATAAACGGTTGTGCCACCGTGAGAGCCATAAATAAACGGCTATGCCAGCCAGAGATAAAACAGTGTTGGCACCCTGGGGTTAAGGCCTTTCTGGGAATCCCTCTGCATCTTGGGATCATTACCTGGCTTTTTCTTCTTCCAATTAGATTACTTTTTTGTGCTTTGAATGTTCTTGAATCACTTCAAAGCACTTCATAGCAAATACTCGCCATATGGGTAAACGAACCAATTGGGGAAGGGAGTGACATTATATCTGGAGAGATCCAGAACTTGATATATAACTAATTTTGTTCATTATGAGCACAGTCACCTCTTGATTAACACAAGCTTCTAAACAGCACGCTTTTTTTATTGAACACGAAGCTTATATTTAAGGAGATACGATTCATTAACTAACGTGATATTTTCGATTTAACGTATGCTTAATCGATGACGCCACGCCCACCCACGCTTACTTTCTGGGCAGGGATCCACAAACGTGCTCATTAACTTCAAAAGTTGAAAGTTTCGCTTTTGCTTCCAGCACCCACATTTGTGGTCATATGCCAGAGAGAGACAGAAGGGAAGGAATTATAGGAGACGTAAACAGATCCCAGGAGATGGGACACAACCCCCGGACAATACCTGGTACCCATTCACTGCTGGGTGGACAGGGTAGGAAAGTCGCCCAAAATTTTTCCACTCCACCCATCAAACCCCGCCTTCTCGCCGTTGTAAAGTCGCAAGTGTGCTAACCACTGCACCCACCTGAAGCCCCCCACACTAACTACAAACTAACATAACTACGCACTACATCACGATTTGGCCATCAATGCTAACTTCAGATCCACAAAGCAACCCTTTACATTGTAGTTAGAGGCACTTAGGCCGTTGATTGGTTGATGACGCCATTGGCCTTGCAACGAATCACAAGATGTTTTTTCTTTTTTTTTTTTTACAACAAAGGAGGCAGCTCAAGGGCACAAAAAAAAAAGGAAAACAGTAATAAAAAAAAGACCGCTACTCGCTGCTCTTAAAAAAGAATCAAAAGAGGTGGCCGAAAGAGAGGTCAATTTCGGGAGGATGGAAGTTGTGGATCAGTATGCTGGGGGAGAAAAGACCTCTGTGATAGTGAAAGTGACTTTTCAAGCTTGAACCAAAATCAGTGTTATGGTGAAGACAGTGACATCAACAACATTGAACTCCAGCCCCTCGTCTTATCAGGAAGGTGAGCCCCATATTAGCAACCTCAGTTTTGGGGCCATTACGGTGATGGGAGGTGATACTCAGGCCCTGAAAATGCATCCCACCACCTCTTCAGGTTATCAAGCTGAAAAACATGAGGGTAATGAAGGGGTTTCAGTACTGGGGTCGAAAAGGTGGAGGAGGGGCTGCCAACCACAACATACACAGTGCTAAGTGACCTAAAAGTTATTGCGCTCATCACATCACCACGGAAACACCACATGACGAGAAACTTCGGTTTGAGGCAGACTGAAGAGGAAGGATGGATTGCTTAATGCTTATAATCTAAAGCTACTGGCTTAGGTAGAGCCGTGAAATTTATAATAGATAGTGACCAATTTTCGGGAGAGCGTCAGAACGCGGGGTGAGGAGGGACGATGGCCAACGCAAGTGTCAAGTGTTGAAAGTGAAGTACAAATGTAAATAAAATGAGAACGTGTGTTTTTGTTGTTTCTATGACCTACCAATGTATTAATAATGTGTTTTAAGGTTAGAGTAACAAAACCCAAAATAGAAGATTTTCCTGTGTCCAGGAACATAACCCCCCTATTACTATTCTTTCTTAGGGGGATATTATGTTTAAATAATGTGATTTTAATTAACCCAACATCTCCAGGAACAGAACCCACGGGTTAATCAAGCGGTGATCTGTAATAGTGCTGCTTCATTATTGCCGGGGTTAGGTCTCCTGAAATACCAGTCGATGCCTAAACCACAATACTGATTTTTGTCTAGTCGCAGTAACCTCCTGTTTTCTTTCTATCCCACCAACCACTTATATGCAAGGGTTCTGAGCAACTTACTTGAAATACTTTTAGATATAAATCTTTTGGTAATAGAAACAACTTAATATCAGAAACAAAATACTTTTTATCGAAGAAATAAGTATGAAGGAAACTGGTTGATGCATGATTCCATCTGGCCATGGCGGCCATGTTGGTACCCTGCCGACTGGCCCAGGCTCAACGAATGTGCCGCCGCATCGCCATCATCTTCCCTTTATTTTCACCCTATTCAAGTTCATCAACATTTTCTTCCACACTGTCTTCACCAGCAAACCGAGTATAGAGATGTCTGGCTTTTTCCCCAGAGATGAATATGGAGTCTAGCAGCATGTGTCGTGGTTTAACCTTCTGCTTATTAGTGCGACGACGATCACCGTGATGGAAGGGTTGATCTCTAAACCTCTAATCCTCTTCTAAACCCTTAAGAGGAAATGGAAGAGGATTAAGAGGTATAAAAGAGGATTAACTTTTCCATTTCCTCTAACCCTTTCCTTGCGTGCGGGACGACGACTATCCCCTAAGGCACAGCCAGGCAGCCCAATGGGGGTCTCTTTAACCTCTGTATCTCAAAAACTGTTCATCACGGCCAAAAACAAAAACATCATTGGAAAGAGGAGTCCAGATCTATAGGAGTCGGTTATGTATGCCTCTCTTGCGAATGTACATGTACATTCAGGGAGTGTTGAATGTTAACACTTACGCCGGTGCGCACGATGATCAGCCATATTGAGAGAACTGCGGACATTTCTCCTTGAGATTCTGGCGAGCATTGCCAACTGCAATAATTACAACTATTTGGTCAAAGAATCAGTCAGGTGATAGGTGAAGCTATGCAAAAATGCCGCTATATTGGGAAAGAACATCCACCAGTTACTCGTCCGTAGATTTGCCACTGGGCTGATGCGATTTTCCACCAAATTTAGTGAAGAACCCATTCAATTGGCAATCCAGTGTTGTGGAGAATTAGTGTTGGAATTCCATACCGCGCACAGTGAGCGTTTAGCACCACCAGCAACACGCCTAATGCTCGCCAAGTAGCGTTTAGCAATGAAAGGGTTAACCCTTTCCACACTGTGACGGCAACATCTGCATCACGTATTGAAAGGGTTAAGTTCTCAATCCAAATGTTCAATGCCTTATCCATTTTCAGAAGGGCATCATCTCTCACATGCATTGTTACTTTTGCTGAAGCAGCTGTGCTCAAAGCTGGAGCATCTTTAATGTCTTTTTCTCTTTGCTTAATTTCACGAACACTGGATTCGTTCATGCCATACTGACGACCAATGGCAACATAGCTCATTCCACTTCTTACTTTGTTTAGCAGAGAAACTGCATTAACACAGTGAAAATATCCCATAATGAACACCACTGAGTGGACTGTGGACATGAAGGTATAGTTAACCCCACTCACACTCGTGACTGTCAGAAATGCTTTTAATCAACTCCTTTTGGCACATACGGTGTATATATACATCAGAGAAGCTGCGTTAACACAGTGAAAATTTTCCATCCCTGTGACCTTTCAGCTCATCGGTGGCATAGTTGGTTTGCTGCCCTGACTTCTACTCAGAAGGCCCGGGTTTGAACCCCAGCACTCAGTGGTGTTCATTATGGGTTACTTTGTTTAATATTTCGTTCTTTTCTTCCAAGGTGAGCACTTCTCTTGCCCTTTTAGCTTTCTTCTCTCCACTTGGAAGATCACAAGGGTGCTTAAGAGCCATGCCATTGAGTAGGACGAAGGACGATAACGTAGCTGTAGCCGTGAACGTTGTTGGAATGAGACACACGTTGACTTGTCGGAACGGCAGGAACATGCCCTATAGGAGCAGCCAGTGACGCCTGGTGGTGGCGAGAAACTAGCTAGAGGCGTAAAAATACAATTTTTTTAGCATCAGATAAAATCCGCCTATAATCAAAACCGGTTTAAAATAAAAAATCAATACTGAGGGGGCACTGTGGAAAATGTGTTATTTTTTACCATTTCCAAATATAACAAAGCTTGTTTATTAAATTAGATGAAAGTTTATGTACTTATGTACATACATTCATCGCAAACACTACACCCATACTACAGGGAAATTAAAACTAATTACGCAGTAGACACTATGTTATGCTGACCAGCTTAGCGGTACATACTCGCCCAGCCCGCCACCCAACATACCGGTAACCCCACAATTACTAAACTTGTTGGTAAATCCCCGCACACACTGGAAAGGCAAAATTGTTTGTTAAAGTTGAAATTCATTATATCGTGGCTCAGAGAAGCAAGGGTTTACTGTACATTATTTATGATAGAAAGATCAGAGCTCCTTCTAGAGATGCAGGCTATCCAATATCCTGCCCCTACATGGGAAAATACATCACAGGAAAGGAACCACCGTTAGCCACCAAGTGTTGTGGGGTTTCATTCCTTGAAGCATGTGAGAAATTAATTTATTTAAGAGAATAAATCTTTTCCCAAACATTCCACCAAAAATTTTTACCCGTGCCTCAAAGACAGGAAGGCAAACACTAACCAAAGGGATCTCTATGGCTTAAGGCCTTATGGAGTCTTTTTCTGCAACTAGGGTCTTTTAAAGCAGCATTGTATTTTAAATACATGTATTTAATGTTAAGCAGATAAAATTTTCACTAATAATGGCATTTTTCAGGCACCAATGTAAACAATACTGGCAAGATCCTACTGTAGTGGCTTTTCCATGTCAGTTGTCATTTAGAGCCTAACATTACCCCAAACATTAACAACACAGAGCAGCTTAATCAAATTACCTGTTCACACTCCATGTCATCATTGTTATCATCCGTCACATCACCTGAAGCTTCATCAATGTTGCGGATCAGTGACAACAAGTCATATCGGGCCCTGGACAAACAAAATTGTCAGAAATTGAAGTTTTCACTCTAATATGACTATTAAGACTTCAGCAGTAAGATATTCCAGCAGTTTACAGAATGGCAATATGAAATACCAATAGCTGGTACAAGTAATTCAGACAGATGAAACATATTACAGGTAATGATCAATAATATTAACAGTATCCATTATTCAGTGATGAGGTCAGAATATCCAATTTGATCTACAGTACCCTCCCGAATTTTGCACTTACTTCGTTCCACAGATCTTGCGGATCGTGAAACTCGGGGTATTGAAAACACTGAAAAAGCGCTTATTTGTTCTGGCCCGTGGAGAAGCTGACTTTTTTTCCCACTTTACTCCCTTGTTATCTCAAAATACTTAGTGTAAAAAGGAAGAAAATGTGAAGAGAGAACGGGTCGTTTGGAGGCCACAGCTGAAGGCAGCTGGCTGCCTTACAATTGGCTGACAGTTCTGAAAACACATTTGTGATTCGCCGAGTCAAATGACATCATCAACAATGCTCATCCAACCAGCGGCCTCTAACTATGACGAAACGAAAGCTTTGTGAATCTGAATTCAACGTTGATATTTAAATCATCAATTCGTAGCTTTTTCCGCGGGCTATTAGCGCACATCTCTGTGAATCTCACCCCAGCACGCATGAACACAGTCACCCAACCGCTAGTTTCTCATGAATTTTGTAGAGAGATTCAAAGTCAGCTGCATTTCACAGGAAACTCATTGAAATTCTAACCAGAAACTCAGTCACCAGCATGTCAGTTATTTTCTCGTGAGGTTGGTAAGTTGTGGTCACAAGAAGATGAAGAGCGTGTCGGCTGATTGGTTCAGTAGCAGTTTATTCCAGTACCACAATGAGTTCCACAAAGCTAGATAAGCTTGGAGTAATCAGGTTGAGCAGGTCTTGGACTTGTCTTGTCCAAGCGTAGCCACTGCCTCATCATGTCTGGGTCCTCACTGTTACGAACGTTCTGGTATCATTTAACGGTAGCAAGCTGTAACAAACTCTCCCTTTGTCTCCGAGCTAACCACTCACGAACTAACAAAAGCTTTCCTTTTATTTTTTTATTTTTCTTCAGCAAACACCACAAAGCAAACTCTGCAATGCCTGGATCCATTGTTTGTTTTGCTCTTCAACTGATATATCCCAGAATGCAACATTCCTCCATGTGGCCAAACTTGAGGATAAATTTGAGACAGAAAATCTTTGGAAAATAATTTTGGTGGAAAATCCCTGAGAAACTAGCTTGTGTGACCGTGCCTGCTGGTGTCACACTGGGCCTTTTACCTCCAACCGTGTTTGCGATAGGGACGACCGCAACTAACTTTTCCGGTAAAAGGCCACACACGGCCAAGGTCAGTTGTCAGTATCCACAACGTAAACAAAGCAGTCGCCCTGTATCGATTAAATAGTGGACAAAGCAGCTCTGCCAGTCTACACGTCTCTTGCTTGGCCATTTTCCACTGCTCCTCACTCCTCAGCCACTGCCGTCGTCTGTTTGTTGACATACAGCCGCATGGTTGCTCATACCCCCAACTATATTCCACCCGTACGTACAACCAACAACTTGCGTTTGTTTGGGCCCATGGGCCAGCACAGTTGCCAATAGCCCCAACAGTTGAAGTAAAACGCCAGTGTGACATCGTCTTAAATACTCGTGTGATGCCGATGATAGGTAGATGTGACCTGTACATGTCAAAGCAGCGCAAAACTCAGGGCGATAATGCATGAAAGTCGGGATGGTAAGAAATTAGGACTAAGCCCGAAACTCGGTAAGGTACTGTATTTCAAACTCACTCCTTCCTGGCCTGCAGAACCATCTTGCGCTGCTCATCCTGGGAGGACCCAGTGGCCTTGACCTTGTAAAGGGCAAAGTGGGGATGCTCAGCATGGGGGTTGTTGGGGCAGGATGTCACTTCAATCCCACCAAGACTCGACAGCAAATCCTCCATGGTGGATCTATAAAAGAGGAAGACATTCAGCCCTGAGGTGGTTAGTTTAATTGTAGAGCAGCAGTCCCACAAACCCCTAGTTTTAATTCTACATGAAGTTCTCTGAGATGGCAAGCACTGGCAACATATTACACCTAACCAACAAATTTTGATAAAAAAAAATACATAAACAACTATTAATCAAAATTCCATTGGTTCAATATTCCAGTGGTACAAACTTTGAAGGCAGGAAATTATAATCTGAAAAATACCAAGTCAAATTTTTCAAGGGCACAAAATTATCATCTGAAAGTATTATGATAAAACATCAATTGAAATACTGGAAATAGCATTAAGTATTACTTACTGTGATGCAAGGCTATCTCAAATATCAGCTATATGATTCACATGCAATGAATAATTGAAATACCATTTATATGCACTTGCAGAGGCAGATGTCTTTTCACGTACCTGAAATGAGCTAAGTAATTATAGGTATGAAGAGGCCTTTGTTCGTTCCAATATGATCTGACAATAGGCTGTTTGATAAAAGTTTTCATGTGTTTGTATGGTATATTGGCAGTGCATATTGGCATGATTGGGATTTATATAAGGTGTAATGTTTTTTTGCATACATAAACATTCAAATGTATTATTGCAAAACACAGGTGAATATTTATCACAAGATCATTTTCTGTGGTTGTAAATTTGGAGAGGCGGTGGCTGAGTCGTCAAAGTAACGGCCTCGTGTTCAGGAGGACGCGAGTTCAATCCCCCCCCGGTGCCACCAAGCTGGGATTTTTCAGCCGCCGCCGAGTGGCTTAAAACTACCCACATGCTGTCCAGAAGACCACCTATCAACCCGGACTCTAGATTCTAGGATCAAAGATGAGCTCTGGGAGGGCAGCATGAGCCAATGCAAGATGGCGCCACTTTAAACACTCGCCTGCGCCAGAACGGGCTGGGCCGACCATCAGGACCTACCGGAGAGAAGCCTTGGACCGACCATCAGGATTCATCGGGAAGAAGCCTACCGGCGCAATAGGCTGCAATGTAAAAAAAAAAAAAAAAAAAAGATACTTCAAGTAGGCTAATTGGTAGTTTAGGCTAAACTGCTTGGTCGTTCGAGACGGATTGACTCTGGAAATCGGAGCAGTTAGCGAAGCAATTGAAATGACGAGGGAGCCAATTTCGGCAACGCTCGGGCAGTCAGCTGTTGGCGTGAAACGAGATTAGAGGTCTGCTGGCCGCTGACAGAGTCGTGGTGACTTGGGGTCGTGGCAGTGGATTGGTTGGCTCTCGGCGATGGTGTGATGGTTTTGCTTCTTGGGCCGTTGGCTGCGTTGTTGTGTTCCCTGTCTGGTCCTGGAGGTTGGCCGGTTAGCTGTGGGCTTGCCGGGCACCTGGTTACTACTGGTTGGTTGTTTTCCATTCATGCTGACTCGCTCTGTGTCATCAAAGGTGACCACCCTGAAGGAGGTGAGTGTGGCGTTGTGTTGTTCTTTGTTGCAGTTTATTTGACCACATTTTCACTCAATCATTAACCCCCTGGCCGTGGATTTCCTACCAGAAGACATCACCGAGCTACAGGAGTGGAGCAAAAAGTGGCTGCTACAATTCAATGAAGAAAAAAGTAAAGTCCTGCACCTTGGGAGGGGAAATTCAGCATACCAATACCACATGGGAAACACTCCACTACCCACCACAGAGGCAGAGAAAGACCTGGGAGTATATGTTACCAGGTTACCAGAGAAGGTGAAATCCGTGCCAATCACAGTAATGTATGTGTGCCACTTCTACACTCATGAGTGGACGGATGGAATGAAACTGACTTATAGTTGTAGAATACAGAGTCTGAGCTACACTCATGTGATCTTATCTCCAAATCTATCTTTGTCCACATTTTCTTTAAATTACCACACTCTTTGCCTCCATCACTTCTTCTAATTCATTCCAAGTATTTCTATTTCCATTGGGAAAACTGTACTTTTTTGTCATGAAGATCGCACATCAAAGCACAAATGCAATCGGACACGAGCGCATGGGTGCTATTTCTAAGAGTTTACAACGCAGACTGAGACTAGGGTCTTGCCACCCTTTCCTTACATTACGGAACGCCATTTGTTCCGTATTTGGCTGTCTGAATGGTTAACCCTTAAAGTACGGGTGGCGAGATATTTCTCTGGATGGTGTGCACGGGGAAAATTTAGACATTTAAAAGAGGTGGAAAAGGTGTCTTTGCAATAAATGTATATTCATTTAGTATATATGGTGGTGTAATAAAACTTCTCTCCTAATAATAATAAAAAAGTTATGACAGATGAAAATATTGCACATTTTCTCGTGGCTGTGACGCGTCGCGTGGAAACACCCCACTCTCTCTCTCTCTCTCAATGTCAGTACCATATCAGTCATCAGAGTCACTGTCACTTTGATTCGCCCGCGCCCTACTTCCACCCGGAGCAGAGGAACTGCTTGACGCATCACGAGACATGCCAGATGTATTCCAAACAAAAGTGGAAAATGATCTGTGGCCTTCGGTAGGGCGTACGCTGAGACGAATGAGTGTGTACAGATGCCAGATGCCTCCACCATTCTTCTGAGTCAAGAACTGGCAGTATATTTAAAACGTAGGGAGCATAGAGTGTGATGATTTTATGTATGATCCCCGTATGGGTGGGGCGTGTGGTAGCGTACTCATATATACGATCGCTGTAATCTAAGGGTTAAGCAGATAAAATTCAGTATTTTAAAACTGTAGTGAGCACATTTTTCAGTGAACCATAAAACCAGTCCATAAAATTATGTTTGTCAAGGGTCGTCCTGAAATACATGTAAAATACGCGTCGTAACATCTCTCCCCCCTTCCTCCTGCCTTCACCAGCAGCGGCTGTCAGTCATGGCAGGCTAGATAAATTTTAGGGTTGCCATTCGTTCTTTAAATTATGGATTGGTTCTGTTTTGCAGAATGGAATGTTGCATTCCTTATTTTTTTTAACTGAGACTATTCCCATTGTTTTCTGATTTGAGCACTTTCGTGTTGTGGCGAACAAAGGGAACCCACACTCACATCTTCAACTTGTAAAAAGAGACACGCCAGTCCTCGTTGAAAGACCAACTTGGTTGGCTAGGCTGACGTAAGCCGATAGAGTTGATCTATCGGCATCCTCCCCTCCCCTTCATGAGCTGTCACCCGTCAAGGGTCTGTGGTTCCCACTTGGAGGAACGTATGAGCTTCACCCTGACAGCCTCCATATAGCCCGTGTCCCCACCTGTGAGGTGGCAAAAATAAAGAGAAAAAAAAGAAAGAAAGAAAAACGCATCATGTCAGCATTAAAAAACTTTCAGATTTTGGAATTTCTGATAACGGATTCTCAACCTGTATTAGAGTTCAAAATATTTGGAAATGAGAATTGGTGGTTGGAGAGTGCAGTGTTTACTTCAGCTCTGCAAGGGTGTGAACTCTGCCTTGCCCCATCCGCTGCTGCTGAGTGAATATCCAACCATTTTATGTTACATTTCTTTCCATATATTTCTATGTAGTATTTGTTATGTAAAGAGATGTATATTTATCATATTTACTGTATACATGAAGAAAGTGTTTAAAAGAAGCATAATAACAACATACAAAACTCTATAAATAAATTTTATTATTTTGTGACATCTTGATCTGTGAGGCAGGGGGAAAATAATGTAAATAAGAATTACAAGGAAGTGACACTGAGTAATCGCATAGAATTAATATATACACCTATGGATTTGTAATCTTTTTGGAGAACTTTTCAAGCGAATAAAATCAGTCCAAAAACAATGCAACCTGACATGAGCCTTTTCTTCACCCAAGGTTGACACTGTACGAGTCAAAATGATAGGGCTGCCTCATCTTGAAGGCCACTACAGTACTTTTGAAGCATCTAAGTATTAATTTTCATTATAAGAATAGTGCAACTATGTAATGTATGAATATGTATTCAAGTAGTGGTACATGTTACAAATGGGTTGAACACAGGTTACTTGTGTTCAAGCTTTTTTCTTTCTAATTCTGGTTCATGGCTGTCTAATGTTTGTTTGTTTGTGTTGTTACTCACAATTAACCAATGAGCTTCATTGTTAAGGACACATACTGCTTTATATGTCATGTATTCACTCAGTGGTATCACAAAGACAGGTTTGAACACAGGTTACCATTTCAAACTTTTTTTCATTCGAAATTTAGGTTATCATTCTGCTTGTTCATTTGTGTGTTAGTCTCAAGTAGCCAATGATCTTTGTAGTTGAGAACACATAATTGTACTCAGCCAATTGCAATGCACCCTATAGCTGTACATACATGGAGTGTTATAGTCTGTTTCATTCCATCTGTCCACCAACAATGCAGGAATTTTGATAGATGTGGCACCTGCACATTTCTAGTTCATGAATGTGTGAAAATCAATTGTTGTAATAGACATTCAAGCTTATTCTTCAATAATATATTTGAATGATTATATATACAAAAAAACAACTCCGTCATTTGCATCGGTAATCTAACATACAAGCACATGAAAAGACAAGCTTGTATCAAATAACATAGTCACATCATGCTCAAATGATCTATGTTTTTTTAATTTATTTGATCGATAGCTCATTCCAGGCGACGCCAACGGGCGTCCGATGGTGTCACCGTTAGTCCTCTTCTAAACCTCTTAACCCTCTTCCATTTCCTCTTAATCCTCTTCTAAACCTCTTAAGAGGAAATGAAAGAGGATTAAGAGGAATTTAGAGGAGGATTAATCCTCTTTCATTTCCTCTTGACCTTTTCCATACTGTGACGCCGACGTCTGCATCACGGATAGAAAGGGTTAAAAGACATCTGGCTCTGCAAGTGCAAATAAAGGGTATCTTAATAATTTACTGCATGTAAATAACGATTAATAATGGAAATAACATGAAACAGTAAATATTAACTGTTGAATGTAATGCTAGGCTATTTCAAATATTAGGCTACTCATGTTATTTACATGCAACATTTCAAAATTCCTAATGTATAGACACTTGCAGAGTTGTATGTCACTTCATGTACGTGTATACCTGAATGAGATGAAATATGAGTATCTGAAAGGCTATAGATTGTTCGAGTATGATCAGACTACACTGTTTGATATACAAGTTGTTCCTTCATGTGTTTGTATGGTATATTATCGATGCAAATCTTCTGTTTGCAGTTCATATACGATGGCTTGAAGGTTTTTTTGTATACACAAACATTCAAATATATCACTGAAAATATAAAGTTGATCTTCACGCAATCACGAACTAACAATGCGCAGATGCCACAGCTACGTTCCTGAGTGGACAGACAGAATGAAACAGACTATAGTGTTTGGTCGGTGCTTGGGTGGTTGCATGGTCAGTGTAAGCATGGATGTATGCTTTGATTGAATTTGCTTACAAAGATGATGAAGAATCTTTGAAATTTCTTTGTGATCACGGTGTGCTACCTTCTCATGTAGTGTGTGAAAAGTGTGGACACAAGTGTGTTTATCGTCGATAGAAAACAATGGCAGAGCACAGGTTTAGTTGTCATTCCGAAATCCAAGAAATGGCACTTTTTCAATTTCTGTAAAAGTGAGGGAGTCTGACATACAAACCACTATTGTGGATGATGGAGTATGGGGGGTTAATCATTCTGAAAACTTTATTGGTCCAGGTGACCTCGAGGTTCATACACAAACAATGAGGGTGGTATTGCTAGACGGGAGGTCAAGGACAAGTTCCTTCCCATGAAGGCGAGGCGAGGCTAAAATATTGGAACAAGGTTGAGCATCGAGGACAAGGGTACTCCCATGTCTTCATCGAAATCATGATTTAAATTGTTTTCAGAATTTAGGCAAAGTGTAGGAAATACAATAAATTATAAAATTAAATTTCGTAGGAAAATACTCTATTAGGCAGGGCACTAGTTTTTATCTGAGAACAGTATCCATTCCGAGTTTTACAAGAAGATAGCGCCGTGACGACAACAAGCTCCCCCCTGGCCAGGCATCAGGCGGGGGGAGGAAGGCTGCCGCCACCACCATGATTCATCATGCATACACAGGTAGGACGAAGAGTATTTTCCCGGCTGTGAATGATTGTTTTGTGGTTTTAAAGTGGCATGACATGTTAGGCGTGTATACAACTTGCTGGGAGGCTCGCCGACCACCGCCCTCCGAAACCCCAACAAAATTTATTCTTACACCCGGGTGAGGCTGTATGACAGGATCTATGACTTAATCATTCGTGCTTGGCAATACTACAGTGAGCCTGCTGCCAGTAAACCTCAATGAGTATGAATTGTGAATACTATGAACTCGGTCAAGGAAGCAGCCTTCACCACTGAGCCTGTCCACCCCAGCATGGCCAATAGTAATTTTTCACAGCATTATGGTAAGTAAATATATTAAAAAGCCAAGTCAAAGCTAATATTTAGATAGACTTTGATGCAAAAGTTCCACATCAAATGAAAATGAACCTCAACCCAAAATATTTTGGTGATACAATCCATGTTTTTAAAAGTTAGTTTGTGTATTTTGAGTTTTCTTATGAGCAAAATGTATTATATTAGGCTATGTAGGTTGGTTTAGCAAGCACCTATATAATGTGTACACCTATCACTTAGCAGAGTGCAGTTTATGGTATATGTTAGCACAATGGTGTGCCTCTTTTATCTTTTCCTTCTTCCACGATTATTTCCCTCATTAGTAAAAGAGTTGCTACATTAACATGCACTGCGTTGGTATCATGTTTTACTGTGTATCTGATAGGGTTTGATGTGATTAACAAGAGTGAGAATTTGATAGGCTCAGTGTCTGCAAAGCCGCAGGCAGCCGTCCACCCATTCTACTATATGAAATTTCACTTGGACACTATACCCATTCCAAGACAACTGAAAGTTAGGAAAAGACTTGTGAAAATGGTTTAGAAAACCAGTTTGCAGAGCACATTAATTACATTAAGCTTAACCAGTTTTAGCACATACACAAAAAAATAGCAATACTTGGAGGGTAGGGTGATGAGGGCTGTTCCCCCCTAATTTCAGGTAGTCATACATATGTACATGATTTGAATATTTATGTGTGTGTGTGTGTGTGTTTTCACTTAGTAATATTATTTATATCCACAACACATATCGAATTTGGCCAGACATAAGACCAGGTAAAGATCATACAAGATTGTTTGCTGGAGCAGGATGGAATACTATATACATCAACATCAGACGTGTAGAAGCTGGGAATGTTGGGAAGGTCTTTGTCCTGCAGTGGACTAGTAATGACTGATGAGGATGAGTGGATGACACAAGGCTTGAATACCATCTTTATTGCAGGGTGTGCAACAATGGTAGCCTATAGACACCTTCATGGAGTGACTCATTGGGAGAGGGGAGAGAGGTGGCCACCAGGAAGCAGACCTGTATATTGAAGATCCGTGGGGGATGCCTTTGAAATTTACGCCTAAGAGGCGTTCATCCATCACAGCCCCAGAAATGAACACAGAGCTTTAATTGTAGAATATAATTAAAATCTTATGTCTATGTTTATAGTTCAGGAAATCAAAATAACATTTAAGATATTGCTTACACAGCCTTTTCATGTGCCCTTTTCTTGAAACCAACACTGATTATGTAAACATCAACTTATATCAATAAAAATATTATAAATAACACTACTTACTGACAATGCTAATACAAATTATGTTAATAATAACCTGAACACCAGTTTGATGGAAATGCAGTGGTTAGTGTCCCTAACTACAAATCCGCTGGTTCAAATCCAGGCCCAGGCAGTCGGCCTGCAACCCACCCAGCTGTTCATCCTTTCTTTCAGGATGGTCGATAAATGGGTATCTGGGGAAACCTGGGATAGGTAAACACGGAAGTTGCATGGGTCCTCTGTTGGTTTAATGGGTTTTCTTCTAATTGTATAAAAACAAATATATTATTATTTCTGATGCACATTTTAATTAAGTAATACCGTAAATCGTCTCTTTATCAATTCTGTTCTTGACCACTCTGCATGCCTCCCTGGTGATGTCTTCAGGATGAATTTAAACCATGAATATCCAGACTTGGGTTTGGATTCCAGACTGAACATTTTGGGCACAGTTCTTCATCTTCTCTTTAAGGCACGTCAATAAATGGGTAAATGGGGAAGGTAAACTGGTAACCCAGATGCAGCACTTGCCGTGTGTCCCCAGGGTAATGAGTTCTCACCCATCACAGGCTCAAAAGCTGAGAGGTGAGCACTGAGGCCCAGTGGTCAGCGCGTGGGCATGGTAAGCCCGTGGACCTAGGTTCGAGTCCCACCAAAACATGCTGATTTTTCAAGCCATCGCCGAGTGGCAGAAGATTACCCACATGCTCCCCAGATCTGCAGTCAACCCTAGCCTCAGTGAGTTGCATTCAAGTGGGGCATTGGGGGGCAGCACGAGCCAAGCAGTTATATATCATGGTAGCCACTATAAATAAAATTCACCTGTGCCACTATTGGGCAGAGACTGTCCAAGATGCTCCTCAAAAGAGCCCTCCAGAGTTAGAGGCAGCACCTAAAAAGGAAAAAAAAAAATCTCATCCCGTATAATACTTTTTTTATCATTCATAACACCCTGAAGCACCAATTACCTGTCTGTTCTTCACTGCTTTTGCTCTCACCTCTCCTTTCATGCTACTGTAAAGTTTGGGGCATACGTAATAGCTGTACATGGCCCCGGTGCTTTTCTCAGTACCGTTAGCCCTTGAGTCTGCGGTGGGTGAGAACCTATTACCCTGAGACACGGAACGTCTGTGCCTACATAGAAATGTCACCATGATATGCGGCATCACATTCCCCAGGCCCTAGAATATTTGCTTTGCTAAAACCTCACGTACATGACGTCAAGCCTCTGTGGAGGCACCTAGCTGCTGCTGCAACAGCTCCCTCTGAAATGTGTTTATCTGCTCCTAATGATCCTTTTTGGTCTGTTTGAGGTCATGATAAACTTCCTGCTTTTGACAACAGCCCCGATATTCATCATCGAAACTCCTCCTTTGTTTTGGGGCACCATGAAAAAGTGGAGGCTACAACACCAACAAATGTGTTTTGATATGATGCAGAAGGTACCAAAGAAAAAGCACAGTCCATGGTTGTAGAGGAAAAGGAACTGGGTTGTAAGGATGAAGTGGGAGTAGAAGGTACTGGATCACATGAAGTGAACTGCTTCGAAGTTGCAGCAGCCGTGGGGATCTCCGTAGGTGGCAATTTTCTACTCACATCTGTGAAGAAAAGATACATTGTTATACTTATATATGAAGGACAATAAATGATATAACTCAGGAAATCCATCTTCCTCTCATACACAATGTTAATTTGTTTTCCTGTAATTGAAAAAAAATCCTATTCTTGCAATGAAGGTACCATTGCATACTAATGTAGATAGTATTAAATAAATCATCTTTAATCCTAGGTGGGCCCCCTCCGTACTTTTTTTCTTTAAATGAGTATATCTCATTTAATGCGAGTTGAAATATAGTATATCTCTTGATCTAAACCAATCTAAGGAAAAATGGAAATTGATAGGGAGGATAATGCTAATAATAATGGTAATTCCATTCAGCTACAAGAAAGATCACTAGTTTTGGAATCACCCCCTTCATCATGTGGATGCTCACCTTCTAAGGAGACTGTGTCAAAAACACCCTCGCCCATGTGAAACTCTCTAGAGATAATAGCGATGACAGCATCATGTTCTTCAGTGATGCTGGGCGGCGATGGAAGGGGTCCCACACCAGTCTTCTTTAACTTAAGCTTCTGTCATCCTGCTTCAGGCTGCAATCAAACATTTGTTTAGTACTACATCAATATATTTGGGGCAGATTGAATTATAGCTAACATAATATACTGTTTGATTGAATATTTGAAAGAATCAAACCTAAACTAACATACTATTTGACTGAATATTTGAAAGAATCAAATCTAAACTAACCAAGTTACCCCATTCCCAAGCTTGCAGGGCAGGCATCGAAAAAAGATAGATTGAAAAACAGTATTACTAATTTAGATGAATTTATCATTCTAGTGTTTGTGTTAAGATAGGTTTACTATTCAATAGGATGAGGTAGGGTTGTTAAGTTTGAAAATGGCTCTTAATCAATGAAGCAGTAATAGGTTACTATTTTGTCTGTGATTGTTAAATTATTAGCATGTGTAAAAGCTACAACTGCTATATACTTATTGATATTCTATGTATCTATATATCTTTCCCTTTGCCTTGGAGGTTAAATTCAATAACAATGAAAAATTTCTGCACTTATAAATTGACAAAATAGAGTTGCCAATTCCTAACTGATCAGAATTAGTTTGCATCCTGAGAACACGTGATTGATGTAATATTTGTTTCAATAGGCTAGCAATTTATCATTTAAATCATCAGTTATAGAGGACCACATGAGATGGAAGTATTCTCTCTTAAAACATGTGCTGCAGGAGCAATTCGTAATTCACAGTAACTGTATTTAACTATATAACATAGACAAAGTGAATCTCTTTTACTTACTTCAATATGATGCCATTAAAACACTTGTTTCAACTCCTGTGATGATCTGGGCTCCTTTAGCTGGTGGTGCACGCCGTAAACCATCCTTGTTATATCGACCTATTATTTTCATATATTGTACTGCCATGGACATTGGCATGTCCTCAACTATACATATTAGGCCTTTTCTTGACTGATGTAAGCGGTGTGTTTCCTGGTGGATCTGGAGGTAGGGGCAGTGTAGGGATGGTGTGCAGACGAAAACTATGGGAAATCCGGGCCGGCCCGTAGCCAGCTGATCCCGATCAGGCGTACCAACACCTAGATGCAGCGGAGGCTGCATCTCAATACCATTGAGGGACGAAGTAACTTTGCCTACCTGTATGGTCGAACGACAGGAAAAGACGCTAGCCTTCGCATCTAGCAGTACCACCCTAAATGCCTCTGGAGGGATGTTAAAAAGTGGGTACAGTGCCCTGGCATTCGAGACATCTTCCTCCGGTAATATATCTGCCAATACTTGTTGCTAGGCAGTTGCGAAGAAGGCAGAGGTACATAACTTTTTACAGGAAGCAGTATGGCTGTGCTCACCAGTCTGAGAGAACCTCACAGCAGAGTGGAGCGCCAGTCCCGTCCTTTAGTGGCGATTTTTTTTCCCAGATGAAGATGTGTCTGAAGTCAGTCCATCATGGCATCATCAGTAATGTTAGCAATAGTAGGAAATGTCATATGTGTGGTTTGTGATATATATTAGAAGACAAAAAATCCCTAGTATTTTGGTACTTTTGACCATTGATGGAGTTTGCTAATTTTATTGAGCTTATAATATAAATCACTCTATTGTGAAACATTTCATTTATGCAGTTTCTGATGCAAATTACTTGTTTCATCATTAGGTTGATTAGCTCAGGAGTTTAGAATGTGACAACAGATTTAGTTTAAAGAAACTCATCACTCTTATGTTACTGGATTGTATGTACAATCGTGGGACACAAGTGATGACACATTGTCCACTGAGTTTCGTTCACCAGCCCCGACTTTAAAATATATACACCGCATGGAAGGAGGCTAATGTTCAGATATGTCACTACATATACACTCTCCATAATTTATTAGATATGAATTTGTCAGTTGTGCACACTGATAACAACTTTTAAATTCGCGGACGAAAATGTCTCTTTACATTTCGTTCAAATTTAGTCAGGGGCAGCTAAAGTTGTTTACAACGCTATTATACATTTGAATAAATGTTGTGTTCATTCCTGCAACGTCCTCGCTAAGAAAATACGAAGAAAACATTGATAACGTGCACAAAAATTCTGATATGGTTTAAAAATATATAATAATACCACCGTTTAACTCTCGCTTGACAATGTTATGCAATGACGTCATCAACCATACCAGCCGGCGCATTTAAGAAACTAGTAGGCTATTATGAATTGAAATGAATTACAAAGCTATTATTTTGCATTTGAGAATACTAAGCGATTCATTTGCATTTATGAAACTAGGCTATTACTTTGCATTTACGAATACAAAGTTATTATTATGCATTTACGAAGACTAGGCTATTATTTTGCAGTGACTTTTTTTCTTAAGAGAAATTAATCTCTCTCTCTCTCTCTCCAGAATGCACACTGGCGACCAAAGCCAAGCAAGTATTTAGCTAATGGAATGCTCACAATTTCGTAAGAAAAATCCTTAAATAATATCTCTCTCACACCCACACACACTCTTTGATCCTTGCACACACTCACACACAGACACACATACATCTTATATAACTCGAATGCAGCTCTGCTGGATAGTTGCCGTCTTTCGCTAGCGGTGTCCGAAACATTTTGGAAACTGTGTCAACACTTGTGTTCCACGACTGTACATGGAGTTAGGAGATTGTATACATGTGGCATTAGCAGACTGACAAAGTTTACTTACATTTCCTAAAAAATGATGTTGACAGGAAGGGGGAAGTACTTGGTAGAGGCAAAATGAAACATTTCCAACTGTTTTCATGGTAATCTTCATCTGTATCACAGAAAATTTTCTGCCATTTAATCAGATCATAAAATTTTCTACCAGAATCAATGCTTCAACCTCCTCATCGTATTGTCTGAAGCGAGTAGGGCTACACAAAAAACATGCGAGTTTGCTACAGATTCGTGCCTGGCCATCATGTTTGTTCACACATCCAGATTCAAGGCTCCATTTTTTAGAATCCATCTACTTGTGTTCCATTTAATGTGCACAAACCCAGACCTAGGCCAGACCTAGGTCTGGGTTTAACCTGAACCTAGTTCCAGATTTTGTGTCTAAATGGAAGAGGCTATAAATTTATCACAAATTCATTTGTCAGTGTGGGAGTAAAAAAATCCCTAAATGTAAGGATTTTGGGGGATTATTGAGGAAAGGGTAGCCAGTTAATTCTGAGAGACTGACTGCTTATTTCTGGCAAAATAGGATGCTTTTTATTCGAGAAAGTTATATTTTCTGGAAATCACTAAATGGTTGACTTTTCAATTCCTGGAATGCACCTGCCACTGCCCTGCTCCCACCCATTTAAACCAGCCAGAGTTGTGGACCCATCTCTGCCGCCACCCCATCCAATCCTGCACTGCATATTTCCACAGGCCAACACTGCTTGCCGAATAAATTTAAACTAACCTACAAATAAACTAACAACAAATTAGGGATGTACCGATGCCAAAATTTTGACCGATACCGATACCCAATATTTGACCGATACCGATACCTGTGCATTAATTTTTTTATACAACAATTCCAGCAGCTAAAAGGCAATATCAAATGTTAAGAAGAAAAAAACTACTCGTTTTTCCACTATTGAAGGGAAGAAAAAAGAAAGTAACCAGTGGTGGCCTGAAAAAAGGTGTCCATAGATCCGTAGCCAGACGTGCTGACCACTGCACCACGGAAGCACATATTAACCCTATATGGCACGGCGAGGCAGCAGTGCATGGATAACCCAAGTGTTAACACCCATCCCCATGAGTTTCAGCAAGGGGTGAGGGAGGAGGCACCTCGTGAGGTCTAGGCGACTCAGCAAGGTTAGCTTTACTTTAATTGCCATACATTTAGGCAGCCCTGGCAGTGTGCCCCGTTGCGGGGAGACTGTCTGACTGACTGAGGCAGGCAAATGAGGCGAGTGAAGGGGTTCCGCCAATCCCGCACCGAAACGGTAATACTTTATAAGAAGTCTGCCTCCCCCTTCACCACTCCAGCCCTTACCCCCCAAGACAAGCCTGGGGAACTGTGGGGAACCAGGGTTTGGGGGGGGGGGAACCCAAAATCACTGAAAAATGGGCTTTCAAAATTTCCCTAGAAAAAAAACTAAATGAAGGAAAATTCCCTAGTCTCGAAATGGGCTTCCAAAATTTCCCTAGAAAAATCCCTAAATGAAGGAAAATTCCCTAGTCTCGAAAGTAAGGAAAGTCCCAACTTTATAACCTAACAGCCCCCCTCGCCCCCCTGCTAACCAAGGGGGGTGGACCCCCCACATGTATGATGCGCTGGAAAATAGTTTGTTTGTTTTTCGGTGGGTGAGCATATTTAAACTACTCCAACTGAACTTTACGACCTGCTAACAAGGGGGCTTCGCCCCCGTCGATCCCCCTCCTAACTAAGGGGGGCGCTGCGCCCCCCCCTGGACCCCCCCCCGCTTCCAAAATTCACTACATGGGTGGGGGGTCCAGGGGGGGCACAGCCCCCCCTGCAGGCCGTAAAGTTCAGTTGGAGTAGTTTATATATGCTCCCCACCAAAAAAAAAAAAAAAAAAATTCCGGCGCATCATACATGTGGGGGGGGTCCAGAGAGGGGCGCAGCCCCCCTTGGTTAGCAGGGGGGCTGTTAGGTTATAAAGTTGGGACTTTCCTTACTTTCGAGACAAGGGAATTTTCCTTCATTTAGGGATTTTTCTAGGGAAATTTTGGAAGCCCATTTTTCAGTGATTTTGGCTTCCCCCCCAAACCCTGGTTCCCCACAGTTCCCCAGGCTTGTCTTGGGGGGTAGGGGGGGCTGGAATGGTGAAGGGGGAGGCGGACTTCTTATAAAGTATTACCCAAAGTAATATGAATCTTATCGTTTAAAGTGATGAAAATTAAATCACGGGAAATTCCAAGCTATGTAGTATCATGATAATGGGTAAATACACTTTTCTAATATTTTTTCAACAAATAAGAAAATCCAATTTCTGTTGAACAAAATTATTTGCAACGAGTGACATGCGATGTACAAAACTCCTTCAAGTATCGTTAGTATCGGCAGAAAATCAGCTGATACCGATACTCTTAAAATGTGCCGATACCACTGATACTGATACATCGGTACATCCCTACTACAAATATGCGCGTTATGCACCTATACAGGTGCCCTGCGCATTATTCATCCAGATCCAGAACCTAACTTAACCTAGCGTAACCTACCCAATGAAGGGGCTTCGCCCCCCTCAACCCCTTTAACAGAGGAGGTGCCACCCTCGACCCCCCAAGTGAGAAGGCTTCACCCCCCTCATCCCCCCCTTCTATTTTCTGGAAATCATTTGTTACTGCATTGCATTCAGGGTATTTTTCCTCCCCCAAACTCAAAAACTATGTGATTGCAAGGCATTTTGTGATAACGCCGCATTCCCAGGTCCCCAAGCTTGTTGTGTGGGAGAGAAGGAAGTGTGGACAAACACTAGAATTTTACCCCCAATTCTTCCAGCTTGCCCACAAAAATACCACCATTGCCACAACAAAGGACACCTCTCAGAAAAAAAAACATCAGTTCCGGGTGAAGTGTATAAGTGTGCAGTGTCAAATAACCAAGTGCATGGTGTGAAGTATAGAAGTGTTGAGAAGGACCTAAGAAGCGATAAAAGCGGAACAGCTCATAAGAAGAAGGAGGAGGAATAGCCTACCTCAGAGTGCAGCATACAGCCCTTGTGTCAAAACCTCTGATACTCTATGTGCTACCGTTGGGAGACAGCCACTAGGGAGAGGCGTCGAGCTGCTTCAGATGAAATTTTGTACCGGAGTGTTAGCAGCGGCACACTCTCTTCTTCTTCTTCTTCTTTTGACCTGTGCCGCTTTGTATCGCTTCTTAGGTCCTCCTTCTTTCCTTCCTCTTTTCTTCTTTTTCACTTCTACACACTCTTCTTTTCAGTATACATCACTTTCTTAAGCACTTCATCCTGAAAATGTGCTAGACGTGCTGTGAAAATCTGCTAACTCTACCCAACATGTACTAAATGTAATAATAAATTATGCTAAAATTATGCTGACTCATTTTTAGCTAAACATAATGAACCGAAAGATATATTAAAACAGTGCATGTTACTTAACACACTTTAATGGAAACATAATTTATATGCAGATAACCTGATTGATTGATTGATAGTTTATATTGTTGCAGGTAAATAACAAGGGAGAAGGGAGGAACATGCCATCCCAACCCCCAGGCAGGACAGAGTGTGATTATACAACTATTAATACATGTGTAGGTAGCACCATGAAATTAAAAAGATACAATGGTAGGAAGGAAAGCACAACAAGGGAGGGGGCAGTACCTACCCTTGGATTGCATCACAGACCAGCTGATGATGATAATTGGAACTCAAACTATGCAAACTATACAAAATTACCCATTAAAGTCGGATTTCAAGAAAACTTTTCTCAAGATAAAACTTATAAAGTCTTCAATTGGTTAAGTTCATTACTATTTACTGATCATTACGCCACTGAGGGAATATATTCTTACCTATCGACTTGATCATGTCTTCTATAAAGGCTCAAATTTTACGCACTCACTTTGTCCTTTGTGATGCCCTCTCCACTTACAATTTAATTTGCCAAACTGCTGTTTTTGAGCCTGTTTCTTTTCTCTGTCTTTTTAAAAGTAACCATTGAAAATATTCTCTCACAGTATGCATTATATAATGGTATGGTTAATAATGCTTTAGCAAGTTTGGAGACTATATATAGTGGGTATTTCCCTGTGTGACATATTTTAGACCAAAAGACTTCGATCAGTGTCCGTGGCAGCATTCTGTGAGAGAATATTCGATCTTTGCATCATCACCTCCATTCATCATCCAACTTTTGTTCTGTTGTTTACCTGCAACAATAAACTATCAATCAATCAACTTCATCTCTAACAATTTCACTGCCAGGGGCTTGGAGAAACCTCAAGCCTCCTGTGACATCAAGATCAAGACCAAGATCAGGCCCCGAGATTTGATTTTCTCTTTTCTATTCTTTCGAAACACGAGAAATATATCAAGACAAGGAGAGGGTGTTCCCCGGCTGCCTGGGACGTGACGGGAGAGCCAAAGAGGTAGAGTTATTAACACATGCAGCCGTGAACACTTTTTGAAGAGGCGCTGTGGGATTACTTGTGTTATGTGTGTCTTCCTCAGGGGTAAAGGGGGCTTCGTGGTGCAGTGGTTAGCACACTCAGCTCACAACCGAGAGAGTCTGGCTTCGTGGTGCAGTGGTTAGCACACTCAGCTCACAACCGAGAGAGTCTGGCTTCGTGGTGCAGTGGTTAGCACACTCAGCTCACAACCGAGAGAGCCTGGCTTCGTGGTGCAGTGGTTAGCACACTCAGCTCACAACCGAGAGAGCCTGGCTTCGTGGTGCAGTGGTTAGCACACTCAGCTCACAACCGAGAGAGCCTGGCTTCGTGGTGCAGTGGTTAGCACACTCAGCTCACAACCGAGAGAGCCTGGCTTCGTGGTGCAGTGGTTAGCACACTCAGCTCAACCGAGAGAGCCCGGGTTCGATTCCCGGGCGGAGTGGACAAATTTGGGCGCCTTTTCAGATACCCTACGCCCCTGTCCACCCAGCAGTGAATGGGAACCAGGTATTGATCGGGGGTTGTGTCCCGTCTCCTGGGATCTGACTATAATTCCTGGGATCTCCTATAATTCCTTCCCCTTGTCTCTCCAGCATATGACCACAGATGTTGCGCCGACTAAACCAAAGTTTCCTTTTCTCAGGGTAACAATGGATAACACTCACTAGTTTGGTTAGGGCTTAATTAAGGTGTGGAATGGTGGAGTTTGTGTTTCCCCATGTGGGTGGGTGCTACTTACTTCCCTGTGTGCATGTTAGTTTAACCCGGTAGCAGCGGGGATCATGTTTCTTAATGGTCCCCCCAAACGAGAAAATGAGAAAAAATCACCCCTCACACAAACCATTTCAAAATATATATCAAAGCATTTGTGATCAGATTATGTATCATTTATTTATGGTTTATGAATTGGCATGAACTCGGCGCAAAATTTTTTGAACTCCCATATCTCAAAAAATACTGGTTCAATCTTCCTCAGGATTTGATAGTAGGTAGGCATACATGTGAACTATATAGTATCCAAAATTTAGCCCTCTGTGTGCAGCATTTTTTGAGTTATGGCCAAAAAACGGGGATCAATAATAAGTAAGCGAAAAATTATTAATATTAAATTTTTTTGATAAGTTGGGAGACACCACCAAGCCTGTGCTCTGCCATGCCATGCTATCTTAAGCCCAAATAGCCCTATCTTGACTTAGTGAATAGTAATGAACTCGGCACAAAAAAAATTTGGACTCCCATATCTCAAAAATTACTGGTTTAATCTTCCTCAGGTTTTGACAGTAGGTAGACATACATTGGAACTATATAGTATCCAAAATTTAGCCGTCTGTGTGCATCATTTTTTGAGTTATGGCTGAAAAATGGGGATCAATAATAAGTAAGCGAAAAATGATTAATATGCAATTATTTTGTTAAGTTGGGAGACACCATGGTATTATTCTAGTGTTTGCCCATACTCACCCCTCGCAACCAAAATTGGCTAGGGGGCCATTGAGACTTTGGGGAATGTGGTGGTAAACATGAAATGCGTCGCAAATGCATAGTTTTTGAGTTATAAGGGGTTGAAAAATACCCTAGATGTAGGGAAATTCCTTACAATTACTTAGATGTAGGGAAATTTCATACATTCTGTTTTTTTTTTTTACAATGTACAGAAACCATGCAAGGTAATTATTGAAAATCACTCCGCACCACGAAAATACGATATTACGCCTCCGTATTGTACTTAAGGGCATATTATACATACGGACGATGTGTTTACATGGCAACGCCATTGCAATATGAGTAGTGTTGCCAACGATCCGGTTAGCAATGGTACGCTAGGTTAGCGATGGTACGTTTAGTTAGCGATTAGCCCACACATGAGACCAGGTGTACCATGCGTGGTTATTTTTATTTATTTTTTTTTTTTTTTAACATGCACCTTTACCTAATACTATTTCCAATGGTACGCTAGGTTAGCGATGATACGCTTAGTTAGCCATTAGCCCACGCATGTGAGACCAGGTCCACCACACGTGGTTATTTATTTATTTTTTTTAGAACACGCACCTTTACCTAATACTATTACCGATGGTACGCTAGGTTAGTGATGGTACGCTAGTTAGCCATTAGCCCACGCATGTGAGACCAGGTCCACCACGCGTGGTTATTATTTTTTTTAAGAACACGCACCTTTAAGAGGGGGGGCCCCCCCTTGGTTAGCAGGGGGGTCGTAAAGTTTGGTTGGAGTAGTTTAAATATACTCCCCCACCCAAATACCCCGAGTTCACGCAGGTTCCCAAGATCGTTGGGGGAAGGGGATTAATTCGGCTTCTTTACTTTTAAGTACTTTGTTTTTTTTAACTATGATATATGGAGGCGTATTATCGTATTCTGGAGGCGCGCAGTCAATATCCACAATCACCTTGTATACTGGGAATATGAGCCCGTGAAGCAGATTCAAAATCCGGTCAGTAAGGATTCACGTGTTCGAACAGCTCAGGCAGGAGGATCGAGAGCCTGCACTTCCTGCACAAGCTGCAGTACTGTTTAAGGCGCGGCGTTGGACGGATACCGGCTTGCCGGTGGTTTTACTTGTGTCAGTGATAAACAATGAAGATACACTGTGTTTGGTGTCACGGACTCTACTTGGAGGACAGAAACCTTGCGATGAGGTGACAACCTACTAGAGAGAGGGCATGAGTGTGGTGTAAGCGGTTTATGTGAGCACAGATGGCCTCCGGTGCCACGCCAGATGGTGAGGTGAGCATTGTCTGGTGGGTTCACTACGCTTCTCTCCCAAAACAAGCTTGGGGATCCACTGAGTGCGTGGTTTCCATATGGGAAACACTAAATTCGTCGCAAACGCTTATTTTAGTGGTGGTGGGAGGAAAAATTCCCTAAATTTAGGGAATTTCCCTAGATCTAGGGAGTTTTTATCCCCCCTCCCCCCCATTAAAAATACGCGAATGCGACGGATTTCGTGTCCCTCACCCGAAACCCCGCATTCCCACCAGGTCCCCAGGCTTGTATGGGGGGGAGGGGGTAGTATGGGCAAACACTAGAATTTTACCCCAAGCCTGTGCTCTGCCATGCCGCGTCTTGGCCAAATAGTCCTATCTTGACTTAGTGAATAGTAACGAACTCAGTGCAAAAAAAAATTGGACTCCCATATCTCAAAAACTACTGGTTCAATTTTCCTCAGGTTTTGACAGTAGGTAGACATAAATGTGAACTATACAGTATCCAAAATTTAGCTCTCAGTGTGCAGCATTTATTGAGTTATGGCCAAAAAGCTGGGATCAATAATAAGTAAGCGAAAAATTACTAATATGCAAGTATTTTGATAAGTTGGGAGACACCATCAAGCCTGTGCTCTGCCTTGCCATGTTATCTTAAACCCAAATAGCCCTATCTTGACTTGGTGAATAGTAACGAACTCGGCGCATGATCTGAGTGCAAAAAAATTTGGACTCCCATATCTCAAAAAGTACTGGTTCAATCTTCCTCAGGTTTTGACAGTAGGTAGACATACATATGAACTATATAGTTTCCAAAATTTAGCCCTCTGTGTGAAGCATTTTCTGAGTTATGGCCGAAAAACAGGGATCAATAATGTGGCGCTATCCAGTTACCGGTGAAATTCGCCATGTCTGTAGTAGTAACAGTTATAGAAGTAGAAGTGGTTGTCTTTCTTTCTCTTTGTTTTGCTTTCTTTCTTTATTTCCTTCCCTCTTTCTTCCTTTATTTTTCATTCTTCTTCTTTCTCCTATTTGGGTTTTTTTCTGCATGTTATACCGTATCTACAACTTCTGTAATAAATTATAAGTGGGAAGAGTTTTACAATCTGTGATAACTTGCTAATAAGCCAATGAAGTAGTCAAGACAAATACAAATTCTAAACTATTATTTTGCATTTAGGAATACTAAGCTATTATTTTGCATTTAGGAAACTAGTAGGCTATTATGCATTTAGGAATACTAAACTATTATTTTGCATTTAGGAATACTAAGCTATTATTTTGCATTTAGGAAACTAGTAGGCTATTATGCATTTAGGAATACTAAACTATTTTGCATTTAGGAATACTAAGCTATTATTTTCCATTTAGGAAACTAGTAGGCTATTATGCATTTAGGAATACTAAGCTATTGTTTTGCATTTAGGAAACTAATAGGCTATTATGCATTTAGGAATACTAAGCTATTGTTTTGCATTTAGGAAACTAATAGGCTATTATGCATTTAGGAATACTAAGCTATTATTTTACATTTAGGAAACTAATAGGCTATTATGCATTTAGGAAACTAATAGGCTATTATGCATTTAGGAATACTAAGCTATTATTTTCCATTTAGGAAACTAATAGGCTATTATGCATTTAGGAATACTAAACTATTATTTTGCATTTAGGAATACTAGCTACTTGCTGAAAGAGAGATGGAGTTGTGATATATTATTCATTTTTATATATATGTACTTAATTTTTATATACTAATAGTTTTTAACAGCACCTCACAGGCTCATTCTCATAGCACCATAAAAGTTTATCCTTGTATCTTAATATTTGTGTTATATCATTGAGGTATATTCATCTCTGTTACAATTTCGTAGGGGTTATAAAACACAGTACACATATTTTACTACATTTTGCCATACTCCGGAGTCAAACCAATGTTTCCTGATGCAATGTTAACGTAAGAGCGACGGGCCAAATTTGTGGCTTTACCGTGTAGCAGCGACGGGCCAAATTTGTGCCATGATATAACCCACAAAAAAATAGATGATACATAATCTGATCACAAATTCTTTTTTGTAGGAGCAGCGAGTAGCGTGCTTTTTTTTTTATTATTGTTTCCTTTTTTTGTGCCCTTGAGCTGTCTCCTTTGTTGTAAAAAAAAAAAAAAAAATGTATGTTGAGACCCAGCCCAGCGTTAACAAATTATTGTACTATGACGATTGGATTTATCATTTTTATGCTCCAAGACGGTCGTAACCACACAAACAACGATAGAAAATTAGAGTTAGCGTTAAAACTGTTATTCATTGATGTTGGTTTGTTCTTTTGCTATAGTTATCGGTCAGAGACTAAGGGCCGCTTTCACAGTCATTTTGTTTGTTTTGATCGTTACCAATGGCGGCGATCGATGCTATAGTATTTCCCCGTTAAACTGGCTGATGGGGTAGTGGCGGCTGCGGGGTTAGCCTAGCCCCGCACCTTGCCAGACACTCAACACCTCTCACTTCCTCAGCAGCCGCCACTACCCCATAGGCCAGTTTCATGTGGAAAACTTTAGCATCGACCGGCGCCATTGGTAACAATCAAAACAAACAAAACGACCGTGAAAATGGCCCTAAAAAAACTCAATGCCATGATTACGATTATTTGGCAACACTGACCCAGCCTCACCTCAGGTCACTCCAATTGTTTTGGTTCCCTACCCCCAAAATTGCCAGTGATCGCTAGCTACTTTAAGTTGTCCGCTGCGATTGACACGGATTTGGTGGTCACTGGTAGCCTGGTAACACATATTCCCAGGTCTTTTTCTGCCTCTGTGGTTGACAGTGGAGTGTCTCCCATGTGGTATTGATATGCTGGATATCCCTTACATTTTGCTTCATCTAATTGTAGCAGCCACTTTTTGCTCCATTCCTGTAGCTTGGTGATGTCTGCTTGTAGGATGTTTGCAGTCAACGGGTTAACTAGAACTTGGTCAGGGCCTGTTGAAGTGATGAGGACTCACACACTCTAAAATCTCTCACGTGATAAATCATGATGTACTTTGCCTATATTCTATAAGACATTGATCCCAAATGTTTATGCTAACATTTTCAGGTGAATTGGTGAGAAACACTCTACCATTCCGTTATTACAAGCTAAATACTCGCAACAAAGCTTACACCATTCTCGCATTGTTTTCTACTCTCCTGCCGCATGTATAGCTAGAACCATTTTTCCAATAGTTTCCACGAAGACTAATGTTTAATCTGGCAAGTACTGAACAAAATCTAGTCGGTAGAACTCGTGGTAAACGATATTTAACCCTAAAAAACTATTGTTGTCCTGAATCCCGGCATGGGGGGATAATTTGCGTCGCGGAAGGAAATCTGTTAGACATACGGTGCTATACGGTCGTCACATTTCAGTTAGCATTCTGCCCTTGGTGCGTGAGGTACGTTTGTTTTTCCCGTGCTTAACCCAGTAGCAGCGACGGGCCAAATTTGTGGCTTTACCGTGTACCAGCGACGGGCCAAATTTTTCACATGATATAAACCCCCTAAAAAATAGATGATGCATAAACTGATCACAAATGCGTTGATATCTATTATGAAATGGTTTGCGTGAGTAATGATTTTTTTCTCCTTTTTCTCGCTTAGAGGGGCCTTTAAGAAACATGATCCCCGCAGCTACCGGGTTAATTCCTGAACTGTTCCCAATTGGCTGGAATTCTGGATACGATAGTAATTATGACATATCAAGTATAACGCAGGCAATAGGGCTTCCCAGGCTGGAACATTTCGGGGGACGTGTGAACTCCATGTGCGGCACAACTCAACACACTCAGCCAACACTTCCTGGCGCTGGTGCCTTCATTAGGGAAATGTAGCGTTTTTTTAAAGTTTCACTTTTTTTTTGTTATTTTTGGGCAATATGTTAAGTTTATAGGTCATAGAATTATGAATGACCACTCCTCTGCACTCTTTTTAGAAGCAGTGAGTAGCGGCTTTTTTTTCATTATTGTTTCCTTTTTTTGCCCTTGAACTGTCTCCTTTGCTGTTAAAAAATAAAATAAGAAATAAAATCAAGCATGGAGGTAAATTGCCAAGCAGTGTACACTTGCTCCGCATCATGAGTCATAACGTGTGTGAATATTACAGCCACGTGGCATCATGTAAGAAACTATAGTGTCAAGAAATGGCGATGGCTGAGAGCTGTCGTCGGGGCTGAGCATTACACATGCAAGCAATGGCTCAGAGCCGTCAGCGGGGCTATACAGGTTAATGAATCCCACTTAAATTTGAGTAAATTAACACCTAACAGTGAGTGGTGGAGGGTGTCGGTAAAGGCCAGTGTCCTGCAGTACTACAGGTGATGACGGTCACATATGAGGTGATTCACACACACAGTGATCATGCATGTCAACCCAGCCACCAGTGTCCAGTCCAGTACCGTGGTGTGCAGGTGTGTCGCTGAGGAGTCAGGAAGTGCACAAGTAGCTACGGCTTCTTACTGTGCAAATAAGTGGTCAGTATGAGTGAAAGGGGAAAAGTTGGGGTTCTGTAAGCACACTCCAATTAACCTACGTTATAATGAGTTGGCACAACAAGACTTTGCTTAGTGAACAGCTTCTCAGCAATATAATTGTTTGTTAAGGGGGCTTGTCTGTACCTTGATAGAACGAGTCATTGACCTAACACATCTCCCACACACCAGGAAGGACTACTGGCCATGCTGGGAGGAGGACAGCGCCAGTGACAGCACACCACTCTGTGTCTCCTGACATCCACTGCTGGTGCCGGTGCTGATGTGAGGGTGTGAGGCAGGCAGCACAGGGCCAGGACACAGCACACCACTCTGTGTCTCCTGACATCCACTGCTGGTGCTGGTGCTGATGTGAGGGTCTGAGGCAGGCAGCACAGGGCCAGGACACAGCACACCATTCTGTGTGTCCTGCCATCCACTGCTGGTGCCGGTGCTGATGTGAGGGTCTGAGGCAGGCAACACAGGGCCAGGACACAGCACACCACTCTGTGTGTCCTGACATCCACTGCTGGTGCTGGTGTGATGTGAGGGTCTGAGGCAGGCAGCACAGGGCCAGGACACAGCACACCACTCTGTCTCCTGACATCCACTGCTGGTGCTGGTGCTGATGTGAGGGACTGAGGCAGGCAGCACAGGGCCAGGACACAGCACACCACTCTGTGTGTCCTGACATCCACTGCTGGTGCTGGTGCTGATGTGAGGGACTGAGGCAGGCAGCACACCACTCTGTGTGTCCTGACATCCACTGCTGGTGCTGGTGCTGATGTGAGGGACTGAGGCAGGCAGCACAGGGCCAGGACACAGCACACCACTCTGTGTCTCCTGACATCCACTGCTGGTGCTGGTGTGATGTGAGGGTCTGAGGCAGGCAGCACAGGGCCAGGACACAGCACACCACTCTGTGTCTCCTGGCATCCACTGCTGGTGCCAGTGCTGACGTGAGGGTCTGAGGCAGGCAGCACAGGGCCAGGACACAGCACACCACTCTGTGTCTCCTGACATCCACTGCTGGTGCCGGTGCTGATGTGAGGGTCTGAGGCAGGCAGCACAGGGCCAGGACACAGCACACCACTCTGTGTCTCCTGACATCCACTGCTGGTGCCGGTGCTGATGTGAGGGTCTGAGGCAGGCAGCATAGGGCCAGGACACAGCACACCACTCTGTCTCCTGACATCCACTGCTGGTGCTGGTGTGATGTGAGGGTCTGAGGCAGGCAGCACAGGGCCAGGACACAGCACACCACTCTGTGTCTCCTGGCATCCACTGCTGGTGCCGGTGCTGACGTGAGAGTCTGAGACACCTGCTGTGCTCAGCCCTCAGTGTCCTTGCTCCTTAGTGGATCCTTCCCCTTACCTGCGTGCTTGGTCCTTGAGTGTAGCATTGAGGAAGACTTGCTGCCCCCTCACCCTCAAGCCTGGCCTGCAGCCTGAGTGGCCAGGAGCAGCAGAGCAGACTGTCACTGGTGTGAGGACCAAGGCCTGATCAGAAGGACCACCACCACCTTGCTGCTGCCTTCTCCAGCCAGAAAGGAAAGGGAAAGGTTGAGTGTCAGGACTGTAGGACAATTTGATAGGGGAGAGGAAGTTCATCAGACACAGCCTTGCACACACTGGTTCAGGAAACCATGACAGCCAGGAGTGTGAGAAAAGCCTCCCTGGGAAGGGTGACTTTGACTAAGACACTCACTCCTTCTGCTGAAAGAAATCATGATTGTGCAGTTTGTGGGAAAAGTTTCAGCAAGAAGGGTGAACTCAAGACACACAGCCTTTCACACACTGCTGAAAAAAATCATGAATGTGAAGTTTGTGGGAAAAGATTTTATTATAAGTGTCACCTCAATACACACACCCTTACACACACTGGTGAAAGAAATTATGAATGTGAAGTTTGTGGGAAAAGATTTAATCTGAAGAGTACCCTCACCAGACACATCCTTACACACACTGGTGAAAGAAATTATGAATGTGAAGTTTGTGGGAAAAGATTTAATCTGAAGAGTCACCTCAACAGACACATCCTTACACACACTGGTGAAAGAAATTATGAATGTGAAGTTTGTGGGAAAAGATTTATTCATAAGGGTCACCTCAATACACACATCTTTACACACACTGGTGAAAGAAATTATGGATGTGAAGTTTGTGGGAAAAGATTTAATCAGAAGAGTCACCTCAACACACACATCCTTACACACACTGGTGAGAGAAATCATGAATGTGAAGTCTGTGGGAAAAGATTTAATCAGAAGAGTAACCTCAACAGACACATCCTTACACACACTGGCGAAAAAAATAATGAATGTGAAGTTTGTGGGAAAATATTTAATCGGAAGAGTAACCTCAACAGACACATCCTTACACACACTGGTGAGAGAAATCATGAATGTGAAGTCTGTGGAAAAAGATTCTGTTTAAAGTCATACCTGAAGAGACATAGCATAAGACACACTGGTCACAAAGGGTTCAAATGTGATGCTTGTGGAAAGCGTTTCATGACCAGAGGTGAGATTACTAAACATGTGAAGATTCACCTCTGAGGTGTTGTGTTGTGCTGCTGTATGTGGGAGAGTAGGCAGTGCAGGGCAGCATTGACTACATTGAAGGACAGAAAATATAGCCCAAATGGGGAATCAAGGCAGGTTGTGTGTGTGTGTGTGTGGGTGTGTGTATTTACCTATTTGTATTGACCTGTTTGTAGTCTACCGGGCCCGGGCTAAGCTGTAATAGTAGCTGTAATATCTACATTCCTTTTCCTTTCCATCATTTGTTGGGGACTGTACGCCTCCACCACCTCTTCCCGCAAGCTGTTCCATGTGTTAATGAGATAGCCTGCCCTCCTTGTATGTCAGTAAATGTGATAAATGAGATAGCCTGCCCCCCTTGTATCAGTAAATGTGATAAATGAGGTAACCTACACCCCTTGTATGTCAGTAAATGTGATAAATGAGATAACCTAGACCCCTTGTATGTCAGTAAATTTGATAAATGAGATAACCTACACCCCTTGTATGTCAGCAAATGTGATAAATGAGATAACCTACACCCCTTGTATGTCAGTAAATGTGATAAATGAGATAACCTACACCCCTTGTATGTCAGTAAATGTGATAAATGAGATAACCTACACCCTTGTATGTCAGTAAATGTGATAAATGAGATAACCTACACCCCTTGTATGTCAGTAAATGTGATAAATGAGATAACCTACACCCCTTGTATGTCGGTAAATATACCTGTCTATGTAGTGCCTGTAGGCAAAGTGGTCTGTGACAAATGACAAATATCTGTTGAAATATCAGGACTATAGTTATGTTAATGAGATGAGATGGATGGATCCTTTTTTTTGCCTCCTAGTGTATGAGTTTCATGTATCAAGGAACTATGCATTTGTAACTCCTTCACTTTCTCTCCCTCATAACCCGTCCACTGCGATTGGCACGAATTTGGCTTTTACTGGTAGCCCGGTAACATATACTCCCAGGTCCTTCTCTGCCTCTGTGGTGGATAGTGGATTGTTTCCCATGTGGTATTGGTGTGCTGGATATCCCCTCCCAAGGTGCAGGACTTTACATTTTTCTTCATTGAATTGTAGCAGCCACTTTTTGTTCCATTCCTGTAGCTTGGTGAGGTCTGACTAGGAAATCTGCAATCAAGGGGTTAAGAAGATCAGAGAGTTTTAAGGTTTCTGCCCCTTAGTTCCAGGGTTTATTTCCCTAAGTTAAGCCTTCAGTAAATATTTAGTAGAGGTTTGCATCATTTCTTCTGGATGCTAACATTTTTTACCTGTACGGAATTTTATTATGTTAACAAAGTTCTAGTTATTTCTCGATGAAGTGGCAGAAATACACAGCTGCTGGGAAGCATTGCATTGTTACAGTCACAGCTTCATGTACAAAAAATATTAGTATTTCCACAGATAAATACCCAACTCCCTTGAAAAGCTGTTTACCTGTAAGGGATTATTCTAGGCAACAATGGTTAAATTAGGTTAGGTAAGACTAGGCTAGATTAGGCTAGATAAGGTAAGATTAGGTTAGGTAAGTAAGAGTTCAACAGATATTAACTCAATTTGCCTAACCTCACTTACCTCATAATCTAACCAAACCTTTTATAATACAAGGTTTATGAATATGAAACTGTACACTATAAACAAGCTAAATTCATACATAGCTGATTTAGGAAATAAAAGTAGTTATGCTTCAGTACACTGTGGTATCATTTGCCAAGTCATCTTCCCATTTACACCTGTCACTCTCCTGCACCTGTGTATTGGTTTAACCCGGTGGTAGCAGCGGGGATCATGTTTCTTAACCCATTTGCTGCGATTGGCACGGATTTGGCTTTCACTGCATGAAGCCTGGTAACTATACTCCATGTCTTTCTCTGCCTCTGTGGTGGATAGTGGAGTGTTTCCCATGTGGTATTGGTACCGTTAATTTGAGTACCGGTAGTACCGGTACCGAAAACTCAGGTACCGTTAGTACCGGTACCGGTACCAGTACCCGAAGGAGTATTTTTTTAATCTATGACTTATGATGAAATTCCCAAATAAATTTCCTGTAAAGAAAACTCTCTCTCTCTCTCTCTCTGAAGTGAATATTTATTTTTTCGAGAAAAAAAATAGCATGTATAGTTATTATGGATGTACTCGATCATAGTCTAATAACAATAACAATATTTATTAGCAACCTAAAAAAGAAAAAGAATCGGACATGAAGAATTATCCAATAACTCCAATAAATAAATCAAATAATAAAATAGTGGAAACGGGAGCTGTGATGGAAACGGAAAGGAGGACAAAATGGTGGGAACTTGGGGAGACGGTCAGCGGGGCAGTGACTCAGCGTCTACACACAGGGCCCATACCACATGCAAGATCTATAGTAACAGGTCTCCTCACTTTACCTCCACTGCGCAGCCTGTGACGTCAGCTGGCTGTGAGACAGTGAGGAAGACGGGAAACTATTCTATATTCCCCGTTCTCTCATTGCGCTGCCGTTCTCTCTCTCTCTCTCTCTCTCTCTCTCTCTCTCTCTCTCTCTCTCTCTCTCTCTCTCTCTCTCTCTCTCAAGAATACCCCATATTTGCCCCCAGATGTTGATGCTGTCATTATTATTATTAGTAGCAGTAGTATTGTGTGTGTGGTGTGTGTTTACTCACAAACTCAAATGTACGCATAACAGCTATAATATTTTGTATATCTCCCTACTTCATATTTTTTCTATATGTAATTCTTATAATGTGCCTTGTCAATGGCTATGAGTAGATACCCTCTACTCCATTCTTATTACTAGCTTACATGTGTGTGTGTGTGTGTGTGTGTGTGTGTGTGTGTGTGTGAGAAACTGGGAGCGACTGCCAGCTAGCTGTTACTGCACGGAGGTTGGAAGAGCGACTGACCCCATCGGCCCCGCTGAACCTACCCTCGAACAGCCTGGTGACGTCAGTGCGCCAGCATCTGCGAAAATACGTCGGAAATGAGGAGACCTGGTACTGTAGATCTTGACCACATGGAGGCGGGCGAGCGCCGAGCGTCACTAAGATCCAAACGGTACCGGTACTAGCGGCAATGCACAGTGCCGAGTGATCATGACGCTTCCCGGCACCCGAGTGATCATGACGCTTCCCGGCATCCGAGTGATCATGAGGAGTTAATGGATAATTCTTCATGTCCGATTCTTTTTCTTTTTTAGGTTGCTAATAAATATTGTTATTGTTGTTAGACTATGATCGAGTACCCATATCACCGAGATATCCACTCACTGAGTGGTGATCCCCCCCTCTCTCTCTCTCTCTCTCTGAATAAAGTGAATATTTATTTTTTCGATAAAAAATAGCATGTATAGTTATTATGGATGTACAGTCGGCTATAGAGAGTAGTGACACACTGTCCAGGAAGTTTCGTTCAGAAAGCGACATCTGGCAACCCCTCCACGCGACATGAAAATTATTATATCCTATCGAAATCGTACTTTTGTGGTGATTGGTGGTCACAGGTGCACTCTACATAATTTTAAGATAGATATTTATCAAAAGTGCCCGTCGCTAACGCTTAATAAATATTTTTTCTTTATGCTATGTTGCTACATTTTGACACGAGCTTTTAGTTTCGTTCAAATTTAGTCAAGAGCAACTCTAAGTTGTTTATCAAACTATGATACATTTAAAAATATGCTGCACTTATTAGGGGAGATTGTTATGCCTTTTAACTAAAAACAAAAAATTCCTGACAGCCGAGATCTTGTTCTTTATAATTTTTTTAATACGTTATAATAGGCTATAAACGTTCACATGATGGCGTCGTCGACCGCGGGCCTTGGCTGGAGCAGCGGTATTCTATTAAAGCCCTTATGTCCGCAGGCACTGCAGTTGAGCTGTCACGTCAGTGGCTGTGGAAACGTATAATTTTTAATACCTAAAAAAATAGGGGAGAGAGAGAGAGAGAGAGAGAGAGAGAGAGAGAGAGAGAGAGAGAGAGAGAGAGGCTGGGTGGGGACGGGAGACATATGTCCATCAGCGAAAAACGAAGGGATCAGCTAGTCAGCTACGCCCCGAGATCAACACACACACACACACACACGTATGTATACTTTGATATTACGTAATCTTTACGGAGAAATGATTTTAGATTTTTAATGATCTCCTGAACTGTCTTTGAGGCTTTATAGTAACGGGACTTAAGGCTGCGAGTTAAACAGACCCTCAAGCCTATTTGCTGTTTGATGGTAAGGAGCATGAATTACTGCCTGCCTCTGTGAAGGACAGCATTGCACACGGTATTTTCAAAGTTTAATAAGAAAGTGTTTCGGACTGTTCGTGATGTTTTACCTCGTCGTCATCATCATCATCATGTAGAAGACATTCATTATCGCATTTCTAAATTGAATTCATGTAATCTTGTATATTTCTAACTACATTATATTATAATATAATATAATATTATACAATATTATAATTTCACGGTCACACACACACGATACACACTGAAACGAGTCACTAACATCACCAGTGAATGCGCCACCGTGTTATAGTTGCCAGATACCGCCACCAGGCTAAACATTCTGAAAACCGTGACACTACTCTCTATCGTCGACTGTACTCGATCATAGTCTAATAACAATAACAATATTTAGTAGCAACCTAAAAAAAAAAGGGACATGAAGAATTATCAATAAATCCAATAAATAAATCCGAGCAATCTGGTACCGGTACCGTACCGTTTAGCTGGTACCGTTAGTACCTGCCCACCCCTAGCCGTGGATGGCCTCAGATGCTTTCTGTTCCTAATGGAGACGCGCCCGCTGCCGTCCAGTCTGACAGCATACTGTCTGTGGGGTTTGGCTTCCACCACGAGGCCCGTCCGGTCCCACAGGTTAGATGACTGGTATTGGACCCTCACACGCGTACCGGGCGATAGGGGCGGGAGCCTCCTGGGTGTGCTGCTTGCCTCCCGGGCGTTGTTGTCGTCCGCCATTTGCACCTCTCGCCTGCGGAGCGTCCAGCCCCACTGTCTGTCAACCATGAGCTGCCAGCGGGCCGTCGGTACTCCGTCTCGCAGCTGCCTGCCCGCTGCGAGCTGGGCTGGGGACCTGTCTCCTCCTCTTAGCGGGGTGTTGAGGTACTGTAGCAGAGCCAGCGCCATCCTGTCAGTGTCGAGGTTGCCTCCGTCGCCGGTGTTGGCCATGATGAGCCTCTTGGCTGTCTTGACGGCGACCTCGGCCCTTCCGTTGGATTGTGGGTATTGGGCAAAGGACATGCGCACCGACACGCCCCACTTTTTCAGGAACTCCATCATCTCGTCGCTGGCCAGGTTCGTGCCGCCATCCGTGGATACTTGCTCCGGGGCCCCCCAGCGGGCGAAGTATCGCCGCAGTTGCGTCTTGATTCTCTAGGACGTGGCGCCGTGTGGGAAGTGAGCTATTTCCAGCCAGCCGGTAAGCCTGTCGGCGTAGGCCATGTACGTGTGTCCTTCGTGCTGGAACATGTCACTGAAAAACCCTGAGGGCCAGCTTGCTCGCTGGATAGGTAAACTAGAGCAGCATCACTACACTATTGTGCACCGATCTGGGCTAACACACGGTAACGCGGACAGCTTGAGCCGGCGCCCCTGCCTACCTGGGGCGGGATTCATCAAACCATTTACCGGACCTCTGTCTGGTAAGTCTCGCGGTATCTCCGCCCACCCGGTAAACTGGCATTCATCAACCACTTACCGGAGTCGTGGTAAGGCCAAAAGTTACCGCGGCTCCGAGCACCCGTAACTGAGTTGCCGCAGGCGTGGTAAGTGGGTAGACACTGCCGCGGCTCATGTTCGGAGGCGATTTTGAGCCTATGCATTTTTTACCTCGTAACGTGTCCTACACCATCAGAAGCAGAAAAGCATGCAGATTTAGGATCTGGGCTTATAGAAGCGATGTGACGAAAACCAGCTGAGTACGAAGGAGTTGAAGAGAAATAAATGCAAGAAAATGTTTACTCCCTATTCATTTAACTTTGATTTTCGTATGTGTATTTACACATTATTGTTACAATTTTATGCTAGTGTGATGCAGAATTTTCTCAGGAAGATGATGGTGGTTTCCATTTTTCTCAAAAATTAATGTTGGGGTCAGGAAACGGGGTGGGAGTGCGGTGTGTGAAGTCGTCGGTTTGGGATGAACTGGGCAGACCCGTGCACGGCCTCGGGCCGGCTTCACTTGCAGGCCGCACTCTATGGTATGTAAGTCTGTGGAACTCTCCACCCACATGACTTCAAGGAAGGTAAAGAAGAGGTAGAGTCATGCGCGGCGGGAGGAAATCACTCGTTGGCAACTCTTTAGCCTAGCCAGGCTTGGCCACGCCCCCTTGTTGCAGGCTCCGTGGCGAGTGCATAGAACACTGCTTCTCTTCTCTCTCTTCTCTCTCTCTCTCTCTCTCGTAATTCTTTAAAGGCTAAATAACTTAAAAACATAACAGAAAAAATTAGCTTGTAGAGAAAAGACACTAATTAAGAACATACCTACTTATGCAGGTGTTTCCTGATATAGAAACTGACCAGATGGAGTGGGCCAGACCTGACATATGACCCCTGGGAGAGGTCGCTAATCCCTTCCTTCCCCCTTACTGCTTCTCCCTCTGTCTGTATGTCTAGCTGTCTTTGTGTGTGTGTGTGTGTGTGTCTCTCTCTCTCTCTCTCTCTCTCTCTCTCTCTCTCTCTCTCTCTCTCTCTCTCTCTCAGACGTCGGTGGTAGGAAAACTCCTGGAGAGTATAATTGTAGATAAACTAGCTGGCCATCTAGAGGGTAACAATTTACTGAAAAATTCTCAACATGGCTTTCGGCGGAACCGCTCTTGTCTTACGAACTTACTCGAGTTCTTTCACGAGGTGTTCACTGTGCATGACAGGTGTAAGGCAGTAGACGTAATCTACATGGATTTTCAGCAGGCGTTCGATAAGGTACCCTTCAGACGATTAATGTTAAAAGTCCGCACCTTAGGTATTCAGGGTGAAATATGTGTTACAGCTTGAAATAAAATATCAGTATGAAAAAAATATATACTACTGAAACTGTGTTACAGCTTGAAAAAAATATCCGTATGTGAAAAAAAAACATATATATATATATATATATACTGAAACTGTTACTTTAAAAAATTATTTTTGGAAAACTTTGGAGGCTGCATATTGTATTTTTTTTTGCTTGCTTCTATAATTAACTTGCTTGTTCTTGAATTGTTTCTTTAAATAATTTAGTCTGATAAAGGTCCGTGTTCTACTGTACAGCTCTAGAAACACATCATCACAATGTGGGTATTTACATTTAAGTACCTCAAAAAATCTTCCTATTACTTTGCATTTTTCATCAATTTCTTTTCCATGAAACAAAATAAACACAACTTCAAAATCCTTAACAAAATCAAGTAATTCTTTAGAAGGGTAAGCCAAGTGTCCTTTGTCCATATCTGATATCCAAGTGTTTTCAATTTTTTTGTTTTCAAGAAACTGAGGATGAGAATTTTTCAGTCTGTAAGCTAAATATCCTGCTACATGCATCATTGCATCCTGCTGTTGTGCCAGACTCTCTTTACAAGTTAAATTTTCATTGCAAGCTATCTCTTCTAATATTTCTTGTGTTTCATAGTGGTCCTGATTTTCAATTATACATTCTGAAGCCTCAAAACCCATATTACATGCTGTGGTGTAAGAGTCATCCTCATGTTCATCTACAAACACAGATGTTGTCTTCATCAAGGACGCAGGAATGTCTACTCCTAACAACAAAAATGTTATCCTAGTTTCAATATCATTACAGTCTGGATGGTTATTTCCTCCAATACGCCGCACACGAGAGAAAAAGTTTTCCAAAACATCCTGGTTTAGTCTGCTTGTTAACATGTAATCTATACCATACTTGTCTCTAACATATGTGTATAATTCTGGTACAGCTTTCCCAGCTAGGATCAGTGCTTTTTGGCATGGCAGTACCCTTTTGCAATTACTAAATTTGCATTTTGGAAGTTCATCCACAAGAAACTTGAGAGCGTTTTCTTGTTTTTCAAGTTTTAATCCCATGCCACACCTTTCATCCTTCACATCCCATACCTTCCTAGAATTTAGGGTGTCAAAAGCTTTATCTATGCTTATAATGAATGAAGCCTGTGAATGATATTGAGGAAGATATCTCTGAAGGGCCTTTCCACAACTCTCGCTTAACAGCTCTGCAGCAAGTCTCACATTTTGTCTTTCTTGGCCTTGCACCTGTCAAAATAGATATTGTAAGTATATACGTAATATTCAACTCGTGTATGAGTGTGTGTGTGTGTGTGTGTGTGTGTGTGACATTCTAATTTTGTTGTGTTACAATTAGCACATAATTTACTTTTCTGGTTTTGGTTTGGATTCTACATTGTAAATACTATACATAAACTTTTAATGAATAACTTACATCTAAGTGTCGCTGACTAATTTTGTGGCACACAGAAAATTCACTGCCAACCACATTAAGCAAATTCTGATAAATTTGTTTATTCAGGATACTGCCGTCAGGGAGGTGCAGTCCTTTGTCCAGGATGTGATTTCTGATGTTTTTAAGTGCGTGAGGCACGTCAAAAAGGAACCATATTTTGCTGAAAGAGAGAATACGTGATTCCATAATTTTAATGATGATACCTGGAATATAGAATTTTTATTTCCATATTACGTTAGTATTTATATAAATTCAGTACAAAACAGGCTATACCTACCTTCCAAGAATTTCAGGGTGAGTGAAGCATGAATCTTTTTCTGTCAGTTGCATGGCTGAGTACAGGGCTTGGTTTTTACCACCTTGGTCGCATACAAGAGCAACTACAGTGTAATTAATTTTGTGAAGCTCCAAAATTATGTCAAGCAAATGTTCTTTTGTTAGATTCATATCAAAATTGTAAAAGATAGGATGTTTCCAATTAGAAATTAGTCCCCTTGCCATAATCACTTGTACATTGTTACTAGGGGAATATATTCTGTCAGAGGATGCACTATAACTATATTGTGCTTTAATGGACATTTCATCAAAAGAAAGAATGGTCAACCTCTCTTTTTCATCATTGAGCAATCCTTTAGCATGCAACATATCTAAACTTTGCCTTAACATACCTGGAGGGGTTTGAAAATTTTTAACCCAACGGCTAAGGCAAGAGGGAGATGGCAGGGGATGTTTCAAAACAGTTGTCACAAATTTATAAGATGTGGAAGATATTGATTTAAGCGCAAGTGCTTTTGCGACACTTGCTTGATCCCAGGAACTTTTGGATTTAGGATTGTGCAACCTATTTAACTGTGCCTCTGAAAAAATGTTAAGGCTAGATAAATAAAGATTTTGTTTATCATTTACTGATTTTGCCTTTCGAAGTTGCTTTTGTAGACGCTTCACAGTTCTTTTACTCTTATAGTATTTTTTCCTCCAGTTATCTCCAGACCTGAAAGGAAACGTAAACAACCTATACATATTGCAGAAGTATTCTGATATGTAAAGATGAGACCCAGATTAAAGAAATTCATAATCATGAAATATGGGTGCTTTTCAGGATGGGTAAAAATTGTCTTATTTGATCTCACAAATCTTTTTGTTTGATAAACTATACTTACGATTCATGAAGGTTGGTGGTCAGCTGTTTTGCTAGGAAACTTGGCCCGGCATCAGTGCCAGGGTGGTGCTCGGTGGCGTGAGAGCTGCAGCTTGGCCCGACATCAGTGCCAGGGTGGTGCTCGGTGGCGTGAGAGCTGCAGCTTGGCCCGGCATCAGTGCCAGGGTGGTGCTCGGTGGCGTGAGAGCTGCAGCTTGGCCCGACATCAGTGCCAGGATGGTGCTCGGTGGCGTGAGAGCTGCAGCTTGGCCCGACATCAGTGCCAGGATGGTGCTCGGTGGCGTGAGAGCTGCAGCTTGGCCCGACATGAGTGCCTGGATGGTGCTCGGTGGCGTGAGAGCTGCAGCTTGGCCCGATATCAGTGCCAGGATGGTCCCTTAATTGTGCAAGTCTATTGAGCCATTCCTGTATTGGTGCCAGTTTTCTGAAATAAGATGAAGATTTTAATTTCTTGTTTTTTTTTCGTGTTAATTTTATCTAAATAAAAACTGTACTGTTAAGAATACATTTTCTTTCCCTTCAATATACTTTAATTATTTGTCAGTAATGCAAGCAATTAACACAGTTTTAGTATAATTCTAAACTAAGTAGATATAATTATAATATTTCCTTCATCTCATCTCATCTGATCATGTAGCACGTGCTCCATTCTATTCAACAAAATTATTTCCCATGATTCACATTATGACATCTGGGATATTTCTTTCGTCTCCCTATCTTCTAATCCACTGTTTATTTAAAAACATTTTTCACATCTCGATCCCGACATTTCATCAACGCAGTTCTCTTCTTCTAACTCCTTTAAAACTAGGAATCCATTCCGACATTCCCACTTGATTAAAATCCTCCTTTTCTTCCTTCGTATATAGTAGGTATGTTGTTGTTGTTCAAAGATTGCTCCCTCGTACACGAGGGAGCACGGGCCTTTGCCAGAGGCGGCCCGTAGCAGGGAGCCGACAGACCGACTCTATCGGCGATCGAAATCTAGCCGACCGAGTCGGTCTGTCGACGAGGACTGGCGTGTCTCTGATATAGTAGGTAAATGAATTTACATACATATATCTTTAATTCTCTTTTGATCTTTCAGTTTAAGTTTCAACACAAGGGAAATCTTCTGATTTAATAGAACATGCACTTCATATATATTTAGTATTTTTACTCAGTGATTTCAATTGGCACAGGTTCACTAAAATCACCGGTAATTTATGTATAAAGATACAATTTATGTTCACGTTTTAGCGTTAAACAATAATTTCGGAGAGTTACCTATCGAATAAGTAAGTTTTTTTTTAACTCCAGTTGCTCTCTTTTTGCGGTGACTAAACTATCTTTTAACTTTTTGCTATCGAGTGTCCCCTAGTGTATTTCATTGATATAACATGACCCAGCTATGCCAATAATAATAATAATAATAATAATAATAATAATAATAATAATAATGGTGTGGGGTGCTCAATATCATTGCAACCTTCAATTAAAATCACCTTGTCGCTATATGACCATGATATGATTGACGCTTTATTCAGCAAACATCTCCAGCTTATAGTACAGTGGATGGATCTGTACCCAGTCATGGTAGCTGTATGTTTTGATTAATAATATTAATACTCACTCTATGTGTTCCTCATAAGAAATGAAGTTCTTAATGGTGCGCTGCAGTCCTGGCAGGTTTAGTGTTGGGCAGGAGTGTGGTAATACTGATAGTTTTATGGTTTCATATGTTGTATGAAAATGAAAACACGCAGCACTAAAATGCATTGAGCAGATCATGTGGGTTTTCTTTATGTCATTGTATTTATTTAGGTCTTTCCTTTTGCACGCTTCTATCCATTTTTTTCTTAGTTTTTTGGTCTTTGGAAATGAATGAAAGCTTATATATTTCTTCTTGTTTTTCCATCTGAATACACAGGTAGCTACAGCACACGACACCATGCCAAAAAAATGTGGAAAAAAACACCAAACAAGTGCGATAAAACGTCGTGCCAAGGAAGTTGCCGTCGTGCTGCAACAAGGGGGCGGGGCTTAAGGCTTGATGAAGGGCCGGAGCCCCGGCCGGAGCATAATCGTGACGCCAGCCAATCACCGTCCACGATGGGTTCTCATTAACATTTCTATTTCTATTTTTTATTCAATAACAATTGCTTAATACGATAAATAACAAAAAATCGTCATCTTATTTTATTTTATTTTAATAGTTTATAACATTAAAAGCATCCAAGAGCTCCTAATAAAAAAGCTCATTTCGAATTTTGGTTCTTCACGTTCTATGCGAGTGACATTACCTCTTCTTTACCTTCCTTGCATGACTTTTCCCTACTTGTTAAAACACTGCAGAGGGAATAATGTTCTGTCTGTGACAGTCACCTCCCGTCTCAAGTCTCCAATATTCTTGCTGTGGAGTTTAATGTCGTAAAATTTTGCTCTGACCTCCTCCACACTACTCACGAAGCCACTCGATCACGCCATTCACCTCAGCAGCCACAGCTTCCCACGCCCACACCCATTGCTTGACTGCACCAGTGAAGCATGATGACAATTGCCCCCTAGCCAATTTTGGTTGCGAGGGGTGAGTATGGGCAAACATTAGAATAATACCCAATCTTGTGATAGCGAGGCACGCAGCTGGCATTGGCGACGGAAAACTATGAAGGTAACACAAAAATGTTCAGAATATTGCTAGGCTACATAAGCGAGTATATTTTTATTTCAAGGATAAATATACAAGTAACGTGCATTCATTCGTAAAAAACGCATCTAATTGAGGGATCACCACGCTAATTATTTGTTTTAAGGCAGTATTTACGCCTGTACAATACACATGTCTTGATTTTGAAGTCTGTGTATTAGTAAACAAACGACACGTGAAAGCTGAAATACAGCATCAAAGGTCGCACGTGATTGGCTATCCAGCCCAACCAATCGTTGCTAGGGTGCGAGTTACCGGAGCGTTACCATACCGTTGATGAATGCCGTGTTTGAAAGATGCCGCAGCTCTGGTAGCGCTCCGGTAAATGTGAGAGATACCGGAAGCGTGGTTGGTAAGATTGATGAATCCGGGCCCAGGCTAGTCGAACGTGTATGTCACTACGTCGTGCATCACCGCCAGCCTGTCCCTCACCCCGTAGGCGGGACGCAGGGATGCCACTTCTTGTGCTTTATGCTGGTGCCAGTCACCCGCCATGACCTTGGCGACTAACATCTGGTACGTCGGGTCGCCGGCGGCCGTCCGCTTGACCTCCTCTTCGTCCACCACGCGTCCCTTCCGATCGGTGCAGGCTATGGGCCGGTCTTACAGTCACCCGTTTTCGTTCGCTATCCAGCGAACGAAAGCCTTCCGCGCGGGATCGGGTCTTACAGTCGCTCTCGACCGCTGCTTTTCGGTCGCTCGCGAACGAAAAATCGGCGTTTTGGTAAGGAGATTTTGGGGAGCGGTTGAGGTGACGAAAACGAGATTTGTAACCAATAAATTCAAAGTAAATAAGTAAATCTGCAATGATATGACATACCTAGCATGCAGAAAGCATATGCAAGGCAAATAATTATTCAAAACACCTTTATTTTTGTTGTACAAACATTTTATTGGGCAGCGTATCGTACACCGCCAGCACAACAGAGTCTGCCGTCTCAGCCAACGCAATGGATATTTTCGGTAAGTATAGTATCTAGTGTTTTATTTGTCTATTGACATTTCTTTTTGAAAATGTTGTATGTAGTTGTTTTCGTGGCTCATATGGGTGTGCTGATAGGGTTAACAAACCATTGCATACTTGTGGATTTGGTGGCACTCAGTCAACATGAATTCTATTATGAAATATTAAGAATAAATAAGACTGCACCCAAAAAACATTCAAGGTATAATGAACTATTCATAATAGTTGGTCACTGACATGGGGGGAGGAAAAACAAAAACTATAGAATTACACCCATCACGGGTGGTCACCAGTTTATTTCTGTTGTATTTTTATGTACTAATCAGTACGACTGTTTGCGTTATGAATAACTAGATAAGAGGTGATAGGCTACTGTCTTACAGTGAAAGGTAACTATTTTAGCTCTGATAGATTCAGTTAAACGGCATTAGGTTACTAATTATAAGGTTTGCTTGGTTAAGTGGAATCATATGTAATTCTCAGTCTATTAAGTCACCATATTTTATTTTAGCAGCAATAGATTATTATCCTTAGCAGTGATAGGTTACTATCCTAATGTTGAGCTGCAGCTCTAAGATAGTGTCATTTGCCCTGACAGCTACTTCACAGCAAGTTTCCACAGCAACAAGATGATTTTTCTCACTTATTTAAAATACTGGCGACAATATTCATTTCTGAGTAATTTATGAGAATGGCAGTTAAGGAGATTTTTTTATATTCTCTTGAAATAGCTGTGTTGTTATTCTGTAAATATTTTGCTCCATTGTTCTCGTCGTTGTATTCTGGTGCGACAATTATTTTCATACGATAAAGATGATAGGTTACCCCAAAAATGAAGTCAGTGTCTCTGAAATATATCACTCACGTCAGGCCAAACTCTTCTGGTAGCTTATGTAGGATTGTGCAGGTTAGGTTCGGCTCGGCCCCCTTCCTATCTTTCAGTTTAAAAAAGTTAAAGTTGGGGGCATAAGCTATAGCTGCATTAGCATTAAAATTCGTTCTTCCATTCATCACTCTCTCCCTCAGTCACTGTTATATTGTACTTTTGTTTAAATTTTCCAGCTTGTTTCTTTCTCAGTTCTCTTGTTTTCTGCACACCCAACATTTAGTTATTTTCATCCTAATTTCAACATGACAGCAATTTTTTTTTAATAATACTTTTTTGTACATATATGTCTCTCCCACAGGATGTGGAATTCTTCTGAATCTTAAGATGCTTGTCACAGTGAAATACCTGGTCACAAGAAATTTCCTCTTCACCATAGCTGACTGCATATAAATTGTTGTCATCAGGTAGCAGGGCTATTGGAGATGTCAACTGATATACCTGGTACCCTTTCTACATATAATTTCTCTATCCGAGGAAGCACACCATGTGTCCGAAAAAGTTTATGATGTTGCTGGTATGGCAGGAGTTACAAAGAGTGTCAGGGTCAAGGTTAGACTACACCTGGGATCAGTCCGCTCATTCTCAGTAGTGATGTACGGGCTGATGAATGAGGTTAGGCAGCAGTCTCCGTGGACCATGATATTTGTGGATGACATTGTGATATTTAGTGAAGGCAGGGAAGAAACTGAAAATGAACTAGAGAGGTGGAGGTATGCACTGTATAAGAGGGATGAAAATCAGCAGGAGCAAGACTGAGTACATGTGAGTGAGCCCTACGGAGATGGTACAGTGAGGTTTCAGTGAGTGGAGTTGGCAAAGGTTGATAAGTTAAAAAACTAGGGCTTAACAGCCCAAAGCAATGGAACGTGTGCTACAGAAAGGAAGAAAAGAGTACCGTACAGGCCAGATGGAATAGAGGGAGAATGGTGACACGATCATCCAATATCTCTGCTCCAGGACAAAGCCTTGGAGCTGTCCTGTGGTGACTGTGTCCATTTATAGCATCAAAGAGCAGTCAAGTTACAGATATCATAAAAGACCTTTTGCTGTAAGAAAATCTTTATTTGATAATAAATTTACCTGTATTTTCAACATGGAAAAATAAATTATTAAACTGTGTAATCCTTTTTTCATCACATACTAAGGCTAAATAAAGCTGTATTATCAATAAAATATTAATATGTAATGATAAATTCTTTACCCCATGCTAAATTAATTAATAAAGGTAAAGTTGGAGGCTTATACTTTAGCGGCATGTGGCCTCATTGCTCATCTCCATCTTATTGGCCCTAGAGCTGGTTGTTGGTAAGAACTAATTATCCTGGGACATGGCTAGTGTGACAGGAGAGTTACCAGTTTATTTTCCCCAGGTTATCCCAAATATCCATTTCTTTGAGTGAAGAAACAATTCCCCCTGCTTTATTTCTTAGTATTTTTAGATTAATAATACTCAAAACTATTATAATTTGAAGAAAATATACAAATAAGTAATTCAATAGAAGTAATAAAGAAAACTAACTAATCTAAGAAAACCTAACATAACTGTACCAGAACTGTCAGTGCAATGGACAGTCAGGGCGGCGGCTGCAGTGGTTAGGTTTGGTTAGGTTATGTCTGTTTGGTTGAGGCAGCAGTCTCCGTGGACCATGATATTTATGGGTGACATTGTGATGTGTAGTGAAGGCAGGAAAGAAACTGAAAATGAACTAGGAGGAGCAAGCCTGAGTACATGTGAGTGAGCCCTATGGAGATGGTACAGTAAGGTTTCATTAAGTTGGCAAAGGTAGATAAGTTCATTTACTAGGGCTTAACAGTCCAAAGCAATGGAATGTGAGCTACAGAAGAGAAGAATAGAGAACCGTACAGACCAGATGAAATGGAGGGAGAATAGTGACAGGATCATCCGATATTTCTGCTCCCTGGGGCTGTCCTGTGGTGACTGTGTCCATTTATAGCATCAAAGAGCAGTCAAGATACAAATATCATAAAAGACCTTTTGCTGTAAGAAAATCTTTACCTGGTAGTAAGTTTACCTGTATTTTCAACATGGAAAAATAAATTATTAGACTGTGTAATCCTTTTTCATCGCATGTACTAAGGCTAAATATAACTATTTTATCAATAAAATATTAATGTGAAACAACGATAAATTCTTTACCTTTACCCCATGCTAAATAAGTAAAGGTAGAGTTGGGGGCATATGCTATAGCTGCATGTGGCCTCATTGCTCATCTCCATCTTGCTGGCCCTAGAGCTGGTTGTTGGTAAGAACTAATTATCCTGGGACATGGCTAGTGTAACAGGAGAGTTACCAGTTTACTTTCCCCAGGTTTTCCCAAATATCCATTTCTTTGAGTGAAGAAACAATTCCCCCTGCTTTGTTCCTTACTGTTTTCAGATTAATAATACCCAATACCATTATAATTTGAAGAAAATAAACAAGTAGGTAGTTCAATAGAAGTACTAAAGAAGGCTAACTAATCTAAGCAAACCTAACATAACCCTGCCAGTACTCTCAGTGCACTGGACAGTCGGGGCGGTGGCTGCAGTGGTTAGGTGGTGCTACTTTGGCTTGTTATCTACAAGAAAAAAAATATCTACACCATACTTTGGCTTGTTATCTACAAGGGAAAGTATCTACACCGTAGAAATTTTATTTTGTAATGATATCTACATGGTAAAACTAATTATAACACTTTTGGTTTGGGTTTGGTTATGTTACGTCTGCTTAGGTTAGTTACTTATAATGTACACCTTCATATTATGGTTAAATAGCATTTATTTTTGCCCTTTGTCCACTGTTTGGAAGAGTACATGATATTTTGAAGTGGCAGAGCTAAACTATTTACCAAAGACTGTAAATATTCGTCCTTGGGGTGTTTTATCCTCTACTCCCCCTTTTTTTATCACACTGAAAAGGAGAATGAACAGCTGGGAGGGCCTCACGTAAAAAATGCCCATAAGAAGATTAAAGAAACACTAGTACATTGGTTAGCAGGTTCAGCAGCAAATCCCTGTGTCCGTGTATGAATCTCAGCTTGATCAGTCGACACGCAGCTCACCCAGCTGTTCATGGACCCTTTTGGGCTGACCAACTAACGGGTATCTAGGAAAACTTTGGGAAGATAAACTGTGGGTAGCAGGAATATCACACTGGCCCTGTCATTATTATTATTACCCACCACAGACTCAAGGACAAGTAAGGCGGACAAACACAGAGGCCACATGCAGCTTTGAGGCATGCCCACAACTTTACCTGGAGACGAGGTAATCCTGAAAACATGATTTATCTCGAGAAAAACGACTTTGGTCGCTATACAGTTCATGTACTCGATCATAGTCTAATAACAATAACAATATTTATTAGCAACCTGAAAAAGAAAAAGAATCGGACGTGAAGAATTATCCAGTAACTCCAATAAATAAATAAAATAATAAAATAATGGAAACGGGAGCTGTGATGGAAACGGAAATCAGGACAAAATGGTGGGAACTTGGGGAGACGGTCAGCGGGGCAGTGACTCAGCGTCTACACACAGGGCCCATACCACATGGAGGCGGGCGAGCGCCGAGCGTCACTAAGATCCAAACGGTACCGGTACTAGCGGCAATGCGCAGTGCCGAGTGATCATTAAGCTTCCCGGAACCCAAGTAATCATGAGGCTTCGCGGTACCAGGTGCCGATACCCGGGACCGGTACCTGGTACCGCGAAGACTCGATTCCTCGCGGTACTCGGGACCGGTACCGGGTACCGCGAAGCCTCATGATCACTTGGGTTCCGGGAAGCTTATTGATCACTCGGCACTGCCCGCAGTACCGGTACCATTGGGTCTTAGTGACGCTCGGCGCTCGCCCGCCTCCATGTGGTATGGGCCCTGTGTAGACGCTGAGTCATGACCGTCTCCCCACATTTTGTCCTGCTTTCCATTTCCATCACAGCTCCTGTTTCCATTATTTTATTATTTGATTTATTTATTGAGTTATTGATAATCTTCACGTCCGATTTTTTTATTTTAGGTTGCTATAAATATTGTTATTGTTATTAGACTATGATCGAGTACATCCATAATAATACATGCTATTTTTTATCGAAAAAATAAATATTCACTTCATTCAGAGAGAGAGAGAGAGAGAGAGAGAGAGAGAGAGAGAGAGAGAGAGAGAGATTTACATAGATTTACATAGAAAATCAGACCACACAGACCCCATGGTCCAGACTAGGTGGTCTGTCCTTCAACCTAAGTGATTTTACATTAATCAGAAGGCTCCTAAACGTTGCATTTCTGCTCTAGTTGATATTAAGTTGAAGGAGAGAGAGAGAGTTTTCTTTACAGGAAATTTATTTGGGAATTTCATCAGAAGTCATTAAGAAAACAAAAAACCTCCTTCGGGTACCGGTACTAACGGTACTTGAGTTTTCGGTACCGGTACTACCGGTACTCAAATTAACGGTACTTGCCCATCCCTAGTGAGTAACTGACAAAGGTTCGCCTCGCGGGTGCGGGCGCGGGCGGAAAACATCTCGTACATTCAACATTTTCTATCATGTTTTTACAGACATCTATTAATCTTTTACGCACAAAATAAATATTTTGAGATATATATCACATATCGCATAAACTATAATGTGGTACAGTAAACTGCACCCATATATACTCATTTTTTAAAACACGAAATTGACTGTAGAAAAATATGAGTATGAGTTTGAAATATTTGATTGATTGATAGTTTATTGTTGCAGGTAAACAACAAGGGAGAAAGGAGGAACATGCCATCCCAACCCCCAGGCAGGACAGTGTGTGATTATACAACTATTAGTACATGTGTAGGTAGCACCATGAAACTAAAATGATACAATGGTATATCTAATAAACGAAAATTAAAAGCTAAGTTTCTAAAAGTAGTATGAATGTCAGATGATAAATAAGTTAAACAAACTCTTAACTATTAATTACTGTTGATGATGAGGCCATCACTGATCGATCTCTATATACGTAGGCTACCCGGAATGGAGCCAGTGTTTCTGGAGAAAAATTGCATTATACAATATGTTTCCACTGTTTTATTAAACTTATATTTGTCTTCTGGGGAGCATCAGTATAATTCTTCCACTCATGTCTTAATTCTGCAATAATTGTAGTGGCTTGTATAATGATGACTGGACTGATGTATGAATAACCCAATCGGGCCGAAATTTGATTACCATTCTCATTCCGGCCGGTGTTGTAAAAAGTAATAGTTCAATATCGGCCCGATATCACTTTAACACCAATGGGCCGATGTAGGAAATTTATTACGGATAGGAATCGACACAACACTTGGTTTCCGTCTTCCCAGCGTTCCGCTTTGGGGCCGTCGTTTGTCGTTATCGGCCCGATACTGCAATGTTTGCTGGGGAGCGGCGATCGCCGCTACCAACAAGAATCCGCTTTCACAGTCGTCTTTCGCGGCGCTGTTTGTTTGCATCAGTGGTCAGTACCAGAGATTGGAACCTCTGGTAACGGAGCTCTGGTAGCCGCGGGGGCTACCCAGTGGAGCTTACCAATGACATTAATTGATAAATAATACAAATTCTTGCTATCAAATAGTTATATTATTTCTTTATATAGATGTGAAAAAAATATTAAACAATACAGCAACACGTTGCACGGCTTCAATGGTAATATGAGAAGTAAAATAGAAGAATTTGAATGACATGAACTCACTTCACCTGCTGACCAGTAAACGTACTCCTGCTGAGAATTTCAATTTGATTGATTGATGGTTTATTGTTGCAAAAGTACACAACAATTAAAGAAGGAAGGACTTTAATACTTGTCACCATTATTCACCTGTTATGCCTTCTTTGTCGAACTCGTATTATTCTAGTTAGCCTAGTATTTATGTATAGTGCATATATATATATATATATATATATATATATATATATATATATATATATATATATATATATATATATATATATATATATATATATATATATATATATATAACGAAATCAGCCCTTTTAAGTAAAGAATAAATGTGAAGTCTGATAAATAAGTGTGAATAATGAATAAATGTAATTAATATAGGTGAAGAATGTCTTGCTGACATCTGCTAATATAAGAGAACTTTAATTAATACTTCTCACCATTATTTCACCTTTTCCGGCTAGGAAATATTAGGCTATCAGCAGATTTGAGCGGTGTATCAGCGAGACACTCCACGTTCTTTCATCATATCTATTCTTCACAATTACTCTTTATATTTATTCTTCACGTTTACTTTTTGTACGTTTATTTTTCAGGGGGAGGCCGGCAGGTACCGCCCCCCTCCCTTGTTGTGCATTCATTCCTACCATATCGTATCTTTTTAGTTTCATGGTGCTACCTACATATGTACTAATAGTTGTATAATCACACACTGTCCTGCCTGGGGGTTGGGACGGCATGTTCCTCCCTTCTCCCTTGTTGTTTACCTGCAACAATAAACTATCAATCAATCAATCATATTACTCCTTCATAATCCTCTGCTCAGCTGATGTAATGCTGACATTTCCCGCCGCTCCGGCATACCAACACTGCCGAATCATGCGCCTTCGTCTTCTCATGATCGTTATCACGCTGGTAGTCGCCGATACCACGAAAATAGCAACTGTGAAAGCGGATCGAGGCGATGGTAATGCCTGTTACCAGGATGGTGGGCCTTTGATTAGGGTGCCGTCTGGTACGCACTGCGTACCAGACGACTGTGAAAGCGGCCCTAAGACCAGGACCAAGACGAAATGTAAATAAACGAACTTTGAGTGTAGCGCGCGAGCCAGTGTTACCAAATTTAGCATAATTTTTTTTTTTTTGAGGGGGGGGCTATTTCGTTGGGGATATACCCCAAGGGAAGAAGGCGGTGCATGCCGCGCAACCACCCAGACGTCTGGTAGAGAGATGCCAAGGAGGAGGGCAGGAGGCCCAACAACAGGGCTGAGGGTGTCGGAAAGAGCCCACCTTTCCACTCCCATGGCACCGGACAGGTCTCGAACCCATACGTTTCAGCACCCCGCCGGAACGCAAGGCGGAGACTCTACCACGGGAGCACGGGAGCCCCACTAGACTCAAATTAAATATCTAGCATTATTTCAAGCACAATTGATCTTTTAGCATAATTTTAGCACAATTCTGATTTGTCTGGAATAAATTTTAGCATATATCATTCTTTCAAACTCGGTTTCATTATTTCATTTAAGAGGGACTTAATTGCGGCCGGAGTACCAATCAAATATTTGAACGGTTGCTTCAGTTTCTGGTAGAACTGGCCATTCAGCTTAATTCAGCAGCGCTTACTTCGATCTCAGTAATACAGTTCTCTCTGATATCTGTTATGCTTGATCCTGAGGAAATTATGCGTGGAAGTAATAATATGTCTGTTGCAAATATCAATGCCAAGATTCCTGAAATTGTTAGAGATGAAGATGAACAAAAGTTGGATGATGAATGGAGCTAGGTTACTAATCCTAATTGATGATGCAAAGAATATTCTCTCACAGAATGCTGCCACTGACACTGACACTGAAGTCAATTGGTCTAAAATATGTCACACAGGGAAATACCCACTAGTCTCCAAACCTGCTAAAGGATTATTAACCATACCAGTATCTAATGCAGACTGTGAGAGAATATTTTCAATGGTTACTTTGAAAAAGACAGAGAAAAGAAACAGGCTCAAAAACAGCAGTCTGGGAAATGAAATTGTAGATGGAGAGGGCATCAGACAAAGTGAGTGCGTAAAATTTGAGCCTTCAGACGACATGATCAAGTCGATGGGTAAGAATATATTCCCTCAGTGGCGTACGTAATGATCAGTAAATAGTAATGAACTTGACCAATTGAAGACCTTATAAGTTTTACTTTGAAAAAAGTTTTCTTGAAACCCGACTTTAATGGGTAATTTTGCATAGTTTGCATAGTTTAAAGGCGGCAATTTACACCTGGCAATTCCTGGTTAGCAATACAGCCGCGACGATCTAGCGGCTAGGCCAGCTGGGTGCTCCCTGGAGCAAGTACGTTCACACGTGGGAGGAGCCGCCGGGAGCATCAAGACGTAAACTGCTAGTAAATGCAAGGGCATGAAATCATCACAGACACCTCAAAATGCTGCTACCATATATTAACCCTAGATAGGTAATCTGGGGGTGTCAGACACCCCCAGCCATCGTGCTGAAGCAAGTTTTCCTCTTCCCGCCACAAAGATGTGAAAGAACGCCGCACTGCGAGTGTTTTCTAGTCATTATGGCTTTAGTCTGACGAGAGAGAGTGGGCATCATCGTCACTCTTATCCCCAGGCAATTCTGTGGTTGCTCTGGGGGCGCAGGACGCCCCCAAACCCTAATATTGTAGCTAAATTTTCAGGGACAGAGAAGGCCGACTTATTGTGACAAAACTCGAATTTCTGCGAACACACTTGCTTGACTATAGTGTGTGAGCATTTCTTTTGGTAACTGTTGCTCTTGGGATGACGTGGGGATGACCAGCACCCCCATTGACCGTAAACTGTGGATTGTGTACGCTTTCAAGTGGTGTCCCATATACGATTTTTCTCGTTTTTGGTCTTTTTTTGTGAGGGAGATTTTCATGACGAAATATGTATAACAATGGTTCTTGAAGTGACTATTATAAAACTAGAGTGACTATATAATATTTTACAAGTGGTTACAGGGCGTTCTGGTGCCGATAAATATGTATATATGCACAGTGAATATATGCCTTTTTTATTGGGACGTGGGGCCCATATATGTGGGGGGGATGAGGAAAGACCCTGGGGAAAAGAAGAAAAGGAGGTGTTACTTCTTCCCCAAAAGTAATGACACCAAAGTGAAGTCCGCCTGTGCCTCTTAATTACTGCGTCCCCATAAGTGGATGCGCCACAGCTACCTTCTCTGCAATGACTGCAGGTAAGACCAGGTAAATATCATGAAAATATGAACCAAGGTGTTTTTAATGCCTTATTTGGCATATATCTTTATTTTCATCCATTTAAATTCACTAATATATGGGTTTATAGGCGCTGAAAATAATAGAAAAGAGATTACTAAAAAAAGTGAAGAAAAAAATCCCATTTTTCAAAACACTTTTTCCACTATCTTCCAACAGGGTCTGCTGGCTGCTGTCTTCAAGGTGGATTACCTCATCCCTCCACTTAGAGTTCCTTGACAAAGGATGCCCCTGGGTCACGGGATTATTGTAATACATGTGTTTTAAAAATGTCACTAAATAAATGAGAAAGTTTTTGGAAAATATATTTTTCAGAATTTCAAAGTTATGTTTTCAACTAAAAAAGAAGTTGAAATTACAGAGGAGGCCTTAAACATCAAGTAACTAGTTTAAGTCTTTCAATAAATTCGTTACCTGATTTCCTGTGGATTTTATTTCCCTTGGGGTCCAATCAACCCCCAAAGTATGGAAAGTAGCAGCATTTATTTGATTACCTGTCTAGGGTTAAAACCACAATAAGTTTGGTCCATTAGCCTAATATTGTAGAAATACTTTAAGCAAACGAGTTTTATCATAAGTAGTATTGACTGATTGATTGATTGTTCATTGTTGCATTTAACAACAAAAGAGAAGGGAGGAACATCCCATCGCAACCCCCAGGCATTGCATAGTGTGGTTATATAATACACGAAAATAATCGTTCCTTACCTCCTTCGATATCTCGCAAAGAGATTAACATTTATTGTAATGTTGCTGCCACTCTCTCAAAAGTTGTTTTGCGTAGACTCAGCTTCTCATACAGCTTATCTTGTGGGTCCCACAAGTATCTATGCTGCCTCACTTCTTCTAGCAATGCCACCTCGGCCTCCCGGCTCCAAATCTTGTTGTCTGTATCTGTCATTTCTTGTTATATTGTCGCCGACATGTTGTACTCAGCCGCCAGTCGGAAATACAAGACGGACGCGCTCAGCTGCAGAGAACTTGCCGCGAGAAGGGCTCCCAGACCCAGACCCGACTAGGAATTGCCAGGTGTAAAGCCGCCTTAAGTTCCTTGTCATCATCTGTTGCGAAGCTGCTCTTCTTTAATTCAATATCTGAGTTTTATTGAAAGGCTATCTGAGTTATATCAATTATATTTCCATTAAAGTGTGTTAAGTAACATGCACTGTTGTTTTAATATATCTTTCGGTTTATTATGTTCAGCTAAAAATGAGTCAGCATAATTTTAGCATAATTTATTATTACATTTAGTACATTTTGGGTAGAGTTAGCAGATCTTCACAGCACGTCTAGCGCATTTTTGTCCTGACGATTTGGTAACACTGGCGCGAGCGTTGTCAACAGGATGTAACGCGGCAAACAAAAACAAACACCCACGAAGAAGAACACTGACTACCAACTAGCCCCATAAAACACCCAAGCAGAAGTTTTCACAATCTCCAGAAACCTTGCGATGAGGTGACACACTGCCCGGAGACATTTATAATCGTGGGATAGACAAACAGTGAATAAACAAAGGTCCGTATAGTCTATGGAAAGTGACAGAGGGCAGGACTGGTGCTAGCGAGTGGGTGTGAGTGTGTTGTAGGCGGTTTATGTGGACGCAACTGACCGCCACGCCAGACCGGTGAGATTCAAGTACAAAATGAAGCTCCATTTCCTAGGCACAGGGTCAAGCTCTCCTACAATAAGAAGAGGAGTATCAGCAACTGCTGTTCAACTTGATGATGGAAGTGTTTGGCTTTTCGACTGTGGTGAGGGGACACAGATACAGTTACAAAGATCTTCTATAACTACTAATCGAATCACTAACATCTTCATCACCCATCTGCATGGAGACCATTTGTTTGGTTTACCTGGGCTTCTGTGCACCAAGTCATCACAAACACCCCCTGCAGAAAACATAAAGAAAGGAAACACCTCGTCAGTTGTCAACATTTATGGTCCTGAGGGAATCGACAGGTTCATTACAACATCCTTGGCAATATCACAGAGCCTTTTAGATTTTCAATTCAAGGTAAGTGAGCAGCTTTACTGTCCTATTGTAGTGAATAATAGGTATTATTCTAGTGTTTGCCCATACTCACCCCTCGCAACCAAAATTGGCTAGGGGGCCATTGAGACTTCGGGGAATGTGGTGGTAAACATGAAATGCGTCGCAAATGCATAGTTTTTGAGTTATGAGGGGTTGAAAAATACCCTAGATATAGGGAAATTCCTTACAATTGCTTAGATGTAGAGAAATTTCATACATTCCGTTTTTTTTTTTTACAACGTACGGAAACCACGCAAGGTAATTATTAATAATCACTCCGCACCTCGAAAATACGATATTACGCCTCCATATTGTACTTAAGGGCATATTATACATACGGACGATGCGTTTACATGGCAACACCATTGCAATATGAGCAGCGTTGCCAACGATCCAGTTAGCAATGATACGCTAGGTGAGACCAGGTCCACCACGCGTGTTTATTTATTTATTTTTTTGGAACACGCACCTTTACATAATACTATTTCCGATGGAACGCTCGGTTAGCGATGGTACGCTTAGTTAGCCATTAGCCCACGCATGTGAGACCAGGTCCACCACGTGTGGTTATTTATTTTTTTTAGAACACGCACCTTTACCTAATACTATTACCAATGGTACGCTTGGTTAGCAATGGTACGCTTAGTTAGCCATTAGCCCACGCATGTGAGACCAGGTCGTAAAGTTCGGTTGGAGTAGTTTAAATATGCTCCCCTACCCAAATACCCTGAGTTCACGCAGGTCCCCCAAGATTGTTGGGGGAAGGGGATTAATTCGGCTTCTTTACTTTTAAGTACTTTGTTTTTTTTAACTATGATATATGGAGACGTATTATTGTATTCTGGAGGTGCGGAGTCAATATCCACAATCACCTTGTATACTGGGAATATGAGCCCGTGAAACAGATTCAAAATCCGGTCAGTAAGGATTCACGTGTTCGAACAGCTCGGGCAAGAGGTTCGAGAGCCTGCATTTTCTGCACAAGCCGCAGTAATGTTAAAGGCGCGGTGTTGGATGGATCCCGGCTAGCCGGTGGTTTTACTTGTGTCAGTGATAAACAATGAAGATACACTGTGTTTGGTGCCACGGACTCTACTTGGAGGACAGAAACCTTGCGATGAGGTGACAACCTACTAGAGAGAGGGCATGAGTGTGGTGTAAGCGGTTTATGTGAGCACATATGGCCGCCGGTGCCACGCCAGATGGTGAGGTGAGCATCGTTTGGTGGGTTCACTACGCTTCTCTCCCAAAACAAGCTTGGGGATCCACTGAGTGCGTGGTTTTCGTATGGGAAACACTAAATTCGTTGCAAACGCTTATTTTAGTGGTGGTGGTGGGACGGAAAATTCCCTAAATTTAGGGAATTTCCCTAGATCTAGGGAGTTTTTATCCCCCCCCCCACACTAAAAAAATACGCGAATGCGACGGATTTCGTGTCCCCCACCCGAAACCCCGCATTCCCACCAGGTCCCCAGGCTTGTATGGGGGGGAGGGGGGAGTATGGGCAAACACTAGAATTTTACCGAATAATATAAGATTGTTGGGTAAAATTCTAGTGTCAATTTACAGTTTCTCCCAACCAACGATTTTCTCACGTGGTTCATGTTTTTCTGGTGATAAATGTAGTGAATTGCATGATTTTGTACCTCATTTCCGTCGCAAGTGTCTGCTTTTCGAGTTATGCCTCTTTTCAAGTTATGCCGGGGCCTGGCTTTTTCGGACCTTGGCTCATTTGGCTCGGGCTGATTTGGACACTTCGTGCCTCATTCGGCCCTTACTACCGGTGGCTCAGTCGGCCCCTGTCACCATTGAGAAATATATATGTATATATATATATATATATATATATATATATATATATATATATATATATATATATATATATATATATATATATATATATATATATATATATATATATATATATATATATATATATATATATATATATATATATATATATATATATATATATATATATATATATATATATATATATATATATATATATATATATATATATATATATATAGTATCTCATTACCTTCCTTATGAAACATCAGTATCTCTTCATATATCTTTTCTACAAACCTTCAACAGTCATGGAAACGCTTTGAAAATCCAATTCAAGGACTTTTTTTTACGTGAAAATAGGTGATAATGTATACGAAAGTGCGTCGCCTACTCTGGCGACGGCCGGGGTTTGGGGGGGAAGCCAAAATCACTTCCAAAATTTCCCTAGAAAAATCCCTAAATGAAGGAAAATTCCCTTGTCTCGTAAGTAAGGAAAGTCCTAACTTTATTACTTAACAGCCCCCCTCGCCCCCTGCTAACCAAGGGTGGCTGCGCCCCCCTCTGAACCCCCCCACATGTATGATGCGCCGGAAATTTTTTTTTTTTTTTGGGTGGGGAGCATATTTAAACTACTCCAACCATAACAGGGGGGGCTGAGCCCCCCCTGGACTCCCCCCACATGTAGGGAATTTTACTTAATTTAGGGATTTTGGGGGGGAAAATTTTGGAAGCCCATTTTTCAGTGATTTTGGCTTCCCCCCCAAACCCCGGTTCCTCACAGTTCCCCAGGCTTGTCTTGGGGGGTAGGGGGGCTGGAGTGGCGGAGGGGGAGACGGACTTCTTAGAAAGCATTTCCATGTATATATATATATATATATATATATATATATATATATATATATATATATATATATATATATATATATATATATATATATACTATATCCTCTTCTGGATAGAGTGGAGTCTAAGTCTCTTCGTCTCATCAGCTCTCCTCTTATTGACAGCCTTCTACCTCTTAAATTCTGCCGCCCTGTTGCTTCTCTTTCTATCTTCTATCGATATTTTCATGCCGACTGCTCTTCTGAACCTGCTAACTGGATGCCCCCTCCCGTGGCCCCGCTGCACACGACTCAAATAGAAACTGAGTGAAATAGCGTGGTTTCTGTACGTGGTAAAAAAATCCCAGAATTTATGGAATATCCCTACATCTAGGTAAATGTAAGGAATTTTCCTACATCTAGGGTATTTTTCAACCCACCATAACTTAAAAACTATGTATTTGCGATGCATTTCATGTTTACCACCACATTCCCTGCAGTCTCAAAGGACCCCTAGCAAATTTTGGTTGCGGGGGGTGAGTATGGGCAAACACTAGAATAATACCGAAAAGTCACCTCTCGATTAACGCGAGGGTTACGTTCCTGGAGATGTCGCGTTATTTAAACGTAATTTCCCCATAGGAAACAATGGTAATAGGGGGGGGTTACGTTTCTGGACACTGGGAAAGTCTGCCTATTTTGGGGATTTTGTTACTCTAACCTTTAAAAAAGAAACACATTACCAATACATTAGTGGGTCACGGAAACAGCAAGGGCGCACGCTCTCATTTTATTTAAATTTGCTCCTCACCTGCGCCGGCCTCCGCGCCCCAGCCACCGGCCACTCCCCTCACCTCTGCCACCCTGCCCCGCCCGCCTCCCCCCCTCCCCCGACCCCCCATGCTGTCGGTGACAAGGATGACTCCTTTTAGTTGGAGTATTCCATAGAAAGAATTGCTGCATAGCATTTGTGAGTTGCCGACACAACAAAGACACGTCCCCGCACTCATCATCACCGCCCTGCTGATGCACCGCTGCCGTCCGCCGGTGAGGAGGTGGAAGGATGGGGTGTGTTATGTGTTACGAGTGGGGTCCCACAAGGTTCGGTATTAGGTCCACTTTTGTTTATTATTTATATCAATGACTTAGACACAGGAATTAGTAGTGATGTTAGTAAATTTGCAGATGATACCAAGATCGGTAGAGTAATTTGAGTCGGATCAGGACGCTAGTATTCTCCAAGGTGAACTCAACAGATTATATGACTGGGCGGATAAATGGCAGATGGAGTTCAATGTAGGGAAGTGCAGTATTCTGAGTGTAGGTAGGAACAACCCCTCACATAACTATTGCTTAAATGACACTCTCATAAGTAGGTCTGGGTGCGAGAGGGATTTAGGGGTCTTAGTGAGCTCTGATCTCCGTCCAAGGGCACAATGCATTCAAGCTAGAAATCGAGCTAATAGGGTACTGGGATTTATTTCAAGGAGCGTAAGCAACAGAAGCCCCGAAGTCTTCCTCAAACTATATTTAGCATTAGTTAGACCTCATCTTGACTATGCAGTTCAGTTCTGGTCACCCTACTATAGAATGGATATCAAAATGTTAGAATCGGTGCAGAGGAGGATGACTAAGATGATTCAGGGGTTGAGAAACTTGCCATACGAGGAAAGACTCAAACAGTTAAACTTGCATTCTCTAGAAAGGCGAAGGGTGCGTGGAGACATGATCGAGGTTTATAAATGGATGAAGGGCTTTAATAAGGGAGACATTCATAAGGTTTTGTTGGTAAGAGAACCGGGTAGGACACGAAGTAACGGGTTTAAACTGGATAAATTCAGATTCAACAGGGACATAGGCAAAAATTGGTTTACTAACAGGGTGGTGGATGAGTGGAATAGGCTTAGCAGTCATGTGGTGAGTGCCAATACAATTGTCACATTCAAAAATAGACTAGATAAATTCATGGACAGCGATATTAGGTGGGGTTAGATACACGGGAGCTTAGGGTCAAAGGAGCTGCCTCGTACAGGCCTACCGGCCTCTTGCAGACTCCTGCGTTCTTATGTTCTTATGTTCTTATGTGTGGAGGGAGGGGGAGGGCGGGGCGGAGCCCCGGCGGACGGCGTGAGGAGGTGAAAGGATGGGGTGGGGCGGGGGCCTGGCGGACGGCGGCGGCGACCGGTGACGCGTCTTTGTTGTGTCAGCGACCTGGAAGTGTGGTGCAGGAATTCTTTCTTTAGAAAACTCCAACTCCTTGTCACCAACAGCATGGGCGGTCGGGGGAAGAGGAGGGAGGCAGGCGAGGCGGGGCGGCGGAGGTGAGGGGAGTGGCTGGTGGTGGGGGCGCGGGGCGGGGAGGAGCAAATTTTAGTAGAGTGGGAGTGTGCGTTTTTGCTGCTTCCGTGCCCCACTAATGTATCAATAATGTTTCATCGTTGACGTCACGCTCGATGACATCATCAATGAAACGTGTTAAATCGAATATATCGCGTTTGTTAAACATATCTCCTTAAATATCAACTCGTTTTAAATCAAAATGCTTTATTTAAACTCGTGTTAATCGAGAGGTGACTGTATTCTAATGCAATTTTTACATATACGTACAGAAGAATTGAATGATACCGCATATGTTGATGCGTATGTCCGGCTATGACGCAACAGCCCCTCCAGGGGGGAGGGGTTTAATTTTATGAAAGCAAACCTCACCACCTGGGAATTTAGGCTTTCCAGGTCATGCTGAGCGAAAAACATGCGACGCTCTTTAAGCAATTGGAGCACTGAAGTCATCTTAAAGCTTTACTTAGTACTATAGTCTGTTAAGAGCATGAAGGGGGTTCAGGGTGGAGCTGGTATCGTCGTTTACCTCTAGCCATTCTGCCAAATCAACCTTCGTACATGTCTCTCTCTCTTATTTCCCATCCATGTGCTATTTGAGTGATATTTTATATATTCTGTATATAGTAAAGGAAGCTACATAGTACAATGAGTGTCGATGTTTAGGATTATAACAACGATTTGTATAAATTCTATGACATGTGGCAGCGATTTTTTCCCATGTTGCCACGTTGTGGTGGTGGTGGTGGTCGGGATGTCCCCCTAGGTCCCTCCCCCAGGTCGAGAGGGAGAGAAAGAGAGATAAACAGGTGGGTTGTGGGTGGGTAGGTAAGGACACGGTATTAATCTGATAATTGGCCGTCGAACTGGCAGCGCCGCACTCATGGGGATTCCGGAATCTGCCACACCTTGAACCACCTTCATGCTCTGAACAGACTATAGTTAGATTTCATCTTGATTATGCAGTCTAGTTTTGGTTACCCTACTATAGAATGGATATCAAGATGTTAGAATATCTACAGCGGCGGATGACAAAAATTAATGTGTGAGAAACTTGCCGTATGAGGATAGGCTGAAGTATTTAAATCTACATTCTCTAGAAAGGCGAAGGTTACGAGGAGACTTGATCAAAGTTTATTCATCGACGAAGGACTTTAATAAGGGGATGTTAATAGGGTTTTGGTTGTAAACGAGTCAGGTAGGACACGTAGCAATGGTCTTAAGTTAGATAAATTCAGATTCAACAAAGACATAGGCAAGAATTAGTTTACCAGTAGAGTATATATATATATATATATATATATATATATATATATATATATATATATATATATATATATATATATATATATATATATATATATATATATATATATATATATAGTGGATGAGTGGAACAGGCTTGGCACTCATGTAGTGAATGCCAATACCATAGATATATTCAAGAAGAGGTTGGATAAATTCATGGATTTAAGGTCGGGTTAGGCTTACAGGAGCTACCTTGTATAGCCTTACATTCTTATGTCCTTAATATATACTGTTATTGTTATTAGACTGAGTCCATCCATAATAACTATACATGCTAATCCTTTTATCGAAAAAATAAATATTCACTTCATTCAGGAGAGAGAGAGAGAGAGAGAGAGAGAGAGAGAGAGAGAGAGAGAGAGAGAGAGAGAAATATCCATATCTCCGAGATATCCACTCAGGCGCTCGGTCTCAGCCTCTCACTCGTGTGAGGAAGAAATGAGAGACAACATGAGCGACTGGTCAGTATCGGTACCGGTACCGAGCAGTCTAGTACTGCTACCGTACCCTATATCTGGTATCGTTAGTACCGGTACTGGTATCGGTACCTGCTCACCCCTACCCACATGTTGTCTAATCAACCCAGACTCTAGATTTTATTTAGAATCAAAGATGAGCTCCCTCCGTGGGACAGCATGAGCCAATGCAAGATGGCGTCAGTATTAACACTTGCCCGTGCCACAACGGGCTGGGGCCGACCATCAATCCCTACTACGAAAGCCTACTGGCGCCACAGGTGAAGACATAAAAAATAAAAGCGATTGTGTCTGGCCTGATGGTCGGCCCGAGCCCATAATTGTGCAGGCAATTGTTTTTAGTGGCGCCATTATTACTGGCTCTTGCTGCCCCCTGGAGCTCTTGATTTCACTTGCACTGTACAGCTTCTTCTAGAGTCCGGGTTGATGGGTCGTCTTCAGGACAGCATGTGGGTAGTCTTAAGCCACTCAGCGGTGACTGAAAAATACCAGGTGGTTAGTGGCGGATTCGAACCCACATCATGGACAGCGCTCCGAATGCAAGGCCGGCACGCTACCACTCAGCCACCGCCTCCCCCTGTCACTGAATAGAATGATGTGAATGGTTTTGTCACGGATACGTATAGGCAGGGTGCATTTACATGGTTAGGTTTGAATTATACAGTAAACCCTCTGGTATCCGGGTTAATAGAACCACGGGGGCACCCGGATGTGGGAAAAACCCGGTTATGGTGTAGGTTAAGTCTATGGACCCGAAAACCCTGTTTTCGCTTACCGCGTTTAACCCTCTCACGCACCGGGACGCCAATGGTGTGTAAAATTTTTTAGGGCCGAAGTGCACCGGGACACCATTGGCGTCCATTTGAACAAAAATATTACTTTTAAATAGCTATATTCACTCCAATGGCGTCATTTTTTTTTGAGGGTATGTTTCCTCACCCTCTCTGAAATGAACGAATTGGCAACACTCGCCGCGTGCACAGATTTGAGCGCGGTTGAGGAAACAAAGAAAGTTTTCAGTCACTCTCAGCAGTCAATCTGCACGTCTCGCTGCTGTGGGCTTGCGCGAGCCCGTGCCGCCCACCGCATAACAGTGATAATAGTGTTATATAGTGACATACATTGATTTGATTGGGTGTAATTTGTATTCTTTTCTCTTTACAGGCAGTAGCATATTATATTTTGTGAATTACGTAAGCAAATGAAAGACGGACTTTTTTCAATATTTTTACTTCTCCGCAAATATTTCATGGTGCTAATTGTCCGATGGGAGATTTGAAGGAACCATAAGAATCCTGATAAAATTCTACTATTATAAATATATCTGCCTTGAAAAGTTGACCCACAAAGTTTTAAGTTATGGAGGTGGGAACATGACCTAAGTAGAAAAATTGTTTATGTGCAAATTATTCCATGTCCATAAACGGTCCTATGATTATTCTTGTTATTTCTTTATTGATTCATGAAAAACTACAACAAATAAGAAAGCCATTGATATATTTTGTATAATGATAAATGCTGGTTTGGGGGAAGAAAGTAGCTGAGAAACATTTTTTCGGCGCGCTAAAAAAATCTGCCTCGACCGACGAGAAACCCGATGTTTGAAATGAGCGCGGAAAAGAAAACTTATTGAAACTTAATATATCATTGGCACAAACGAAGCTACTTAAGATCACGCCTGTAAGCCCACGACAGCCTTCCACGCCCGCGCATACGTGTATATATGAAACGAGTGCAGGGACGATATGTTATAGCTGTAAAAAAAATAATAAAAAAAATGTTACGGTTTGCATTTCAGCAGCGCCGCCGACACCCCGCCCCGCTCGCCCTGAGAAAATATATCCTTATCTCACAAACGGAGCTACTTAAGCTCACGTCTGTACGCCCACGTCAGCCCTTTACGCCTGCACGTGTGGATATATGAAACAAGTGCAGGAAGGATGTATTATAGCCGTAAAAACGAAAAAATGTTCCGGGTTGCCTCAAACTTCCCACCTTGCCCCGCCGCCCCGAGAATGTTTTACCTTGTTTTCTGCAATATTACATTATCTACGCTAACGCCAGTGTAGGCAAGCCTTTCCCCATCCACAGTGAATGTGTGGGCATTGTGGCGTCTCTTGCAAACGATAATTAGTGACTTAACGTAAGAAAAATTGTCGGGGCATTGCGGGGCTCTGGTCAGCACCTGCCATGGCTCCAAGGACGCGGGTGTTAAGATTCATTCCTAATGGAGTAATTAACGCTTGTACATCTGACATATATATATATATATATATATATATATATATATATATATATATATATATATATATATATATATATATATATATATATATATATATATATATATATATACATGAAAAAGAAGAGATGGAAGGAAAGAAAGAAATCCCGCACAACGTGTGGAAAACAAGAATTAGAAAATTGAGGAGCCCAGGCCCACAATAAACACAACCATACACACACACGGGCCCCGACGAAAGCACTGCACCAGCGGCGCCGATGTGGGGGTCACGCCGCCGACACCCATCATTACCACCACCATCATCAGCCGCCCGTCAGCTGCTCAAGCCCGGCGCGCGGCTGGGGCCACTCGCACACATGCGCCTGGCCGCCCGGATCATTAAAAAAAAAAAAAAAAAAAAAAAAAAGTTCTGTGCTTGAAGGGAGGCTGGGTAGATTTGTCCTGTGTGACACCAGCTTTAGAAACGTCAAAACCGTATTTTCAAGCAACGGACTTTTTCAAGCAATGGACCACCCTTCCCCCCTTTTCATCCATTAAATCAAGGGCCAAGTGTATATAACATTACCATTTCAAGAATACTTGTAACCAAATTTGAAGAAATCTGCTAGCCCTTCTTCACAAGCATTTCCCACAATTGTCTTTTAGGTTTATTTTTATAAATTCTAGCACAGTTGGTTCCTTTTTTAGATATAAAGATTGATTGCCCAGCCACTTGTGCTCAGGTGGTTTCTCGTTTTGTTTTCTGAATGCCAACTCGGGTATGTGGGTTGAACACAGGAACCTAAGATTTAGAATCTTTGAGCACAAGGGGCTGTGATATTAAACAGGTAGGCCAATAATGGCCTCAGGGTTTTCAGTAATTAGGAATCATGCAAGGGATAAGGGACTTAATATTAGGGAAGGTGATTTTAACCCGTAAGGTCAACCACGTACATGTACGTGAAACCCGTGGTTACTATCTGTGGTCAATCACGTATAAGTACGTTCTTCCCTTTCTAGTTTCCTACGCCTTTGAAATTCCCTCTAGCTACACTAATTATGTTCCTTGAAGTGTCTAGCATATATCAGCACAGTTTCCTGCCATTTTGACACATGGGAAGCCATCACCCCCACCCCCTCCCTCCTGCTTTCTGCCGCCCCACCTTGGCGCCAACCCGGGCCCGTCACTTGCCTCTGGCTCTGAGTTCCGATGGCAGGCAGGCGTCTCTGCTCTCTAACTTGCGCTGAAATTATTGAGCAATTATCTTTTGAAGAATCTATTGTTGATCAAAACAGTGATATCAGCATTGATGATAATGATGCTGATCCTGACTTATGTATTATGGAGGAGGAGGAGGATGAACTTGGGGCAGAATACTTTGGTGTGTTCCCGCCACCTCCACACACTCCACCCTCTCCCACTGCTGGGCCGTCACATGCCTCTACCTTATCTGCCCCTTCCACTACATCTAACTGGCTGTATGCACCCAGCGTGAGGAATAAAAGAAGGGAGTCTAAGCTATTTTCATGTGGTAGGCAACATTCACCTGTTGTCCCAAGTGAAGATGATGATAATGAGTTTGATGACCTTGACTCAAGTAGTACATCCACACAGCAGCCAGGCAGTGATGAGACATGCGGCACACAGGCAAACATAACTCGCCCTTTGTTATCCACCCGACACAAAACACCACTTTGCCGGGATAGGGGAAGGGTATCTGCTGCACCTAACCAAGTTAGGCCTGCTGGCAGATGGGACTGGATAGATGGGACAGATTTTGAGCCACAAGTTTACAATTTTGACGAGTCAAGCTCGGGAATAAAAGTGCAAGCACTCAGAGCAGATAGCCAGGAGTGTGAATTTTACAATTATTCCTGGGATGAAAACAGTCACACAAAAAGACGACCAAGAAAATGGAGCGACACTCGCTACTACAGCCATGAGTATGATATACCTCTATGCATTGAGCCTTGTTTTGAAGAATATCATACCCTGCTGCAATTCTGAGAAGCTTGGGTAGAGTATGTAAGTATAAAAAAATTAAAATAAATTTGTGAAAGAGTACTCAAATTTTGCATATTGAATAATTTTTGTATGAAAACATGTGTTTTTCTTTATGAATAAGTATCCATTATACACATGTATTTCGTAGATGAAAAAAAATATTGATAAAACGATACAAAAAAAAAAAAATGTAGCCTCGCTCCAAAATCGTACGTCTGGCAGCATCACTGAGCGAGCCAAATTTAAAGCCCCAGCGGGACGTTTAAAAATGCCGATTTTGAACTTTAACTTTTTTTTTTTTGTAACCATTTTGAGTTATATGAGATAAAAAAGAAAATTGCATTTTTAGTAACCTGGACGGGTATAAGGTGGGTAAATCAATGCTTACCTCTTACGGGTTAAGATCTTATTGAGAGCTAACCAATCTTCAGATTTGATAATTGCAGAATTGCTGTTCAATTTTAAAGACCAACTAAAACTTAACAACAATGAATCTTGGAATTAATTACTTTTGGCTAGGGTGGGTTAACAATTATTTTTTTGTGATTTTTTTATAAATATTTGTCCAAAAAATGACGCGTTGGAAACAAAGCAATTGCAATAACAAAACCTCATCTTTTTGTGAACCTCATTCATCCATCACTGCAAGGAAAAGCATATAGTGGAGAACAGCAAAATACTAGTACAATGAAAAGCTTCCCTCACATGTCTGTCTTTATGAAATTTCAAGCAAAATCATCACCTTTTCGTGCATCTGAGTTTATTAATTCTGTGGCCAAGACTGTCAGCTACTGAATGGAAGAAATCACATTCAAGTGTATTGGCCAGTGATATCATTTTATCAGTGCAACAACTACTATCTGCTGATGCGCTGTCAACAGTAAGAAGTAAGATGTTTTTAAATTGTTTATATAATTTACCTAAGTGTAGGCTAGAATTGTTTTAATTTTTACTCCACATCTGAGAAAAATAGCTTACAATAAGAAGTACAGTCCATCAAAAAATTGTTGGACTTCCTGAGTTTATTTTTTATATTATGTTTTTGTGTGAAAAAAAATAGAATGTTGTACTTTTTTGTTGTCACGTTAAAAAGGAAAAACTTCAGTATGTTCTGTTTTGCTCATGAACTCAAGTCAGCCAAGATAATGTATTTCCTTTGTTTATTTTTCCCTTCCATTTTGTTGTCCTGTATCAAGATTTAAATCAATGAATTTAAAAAAAAAAAAAAATCATTTTAATTTGCATTACTGAGGGAGGGCATAAACATGAGAAGTTCCTACAAGATATCCAAGACTATGAGCCTGAACTTAAAAGAAAAGTCATACAATTACAATAATCAATATTGTTAGCACTAGTGACAGTAATAATATTGAAGCATTTTCCACAGATACATGAACTTTTACCGGAACCAGAGCAAGTGACTGAGGAGTGCCAAGTGTTTGAGGAGGGCTCCAGAGAAAGGAATTCCCCCCTCCTCCCCAACCAGCTACCAGGGATCCATATCAGGGCTACCAAAGACTCACAAGGAAATGCATCATGGCTTTTGTAAGTGTAATGATTGCATTCCACATATGCATTGGTGTCTCATCAAATGACATTAAAAATAGTTCCCTTAATTTTTCTGCAATATTAAGAAAGAAAGTTGTGAATTGTTGGTTCCCCATTCCCAAAATCAGATACATTATTAGGCTTGCCAGAGTGACTTAGGAACCTGTAATGTTAGAGGTATCTGTGGTTTTGTTACAACTGAATTCTATTAACTGAAAACATTGCTTTCTTTGCTACATGCAAGGTGCACCTCAAACCATGTGAAGTTTGGAGATAAGCCAAACAATGATTCTATTTAATGAGACGTACTTTAAATTTTAATGGTTGCGACTGACCACAAAACTACAAAACTGAGGATACGCATCAGGTTAAAAAAATTATCAAAATGTTTCATCAAGGTTTCCATCTTGAGAAACTGAGGGACCAGGCATGAGCTCGGGTATGCAGTGGCAATCTCAAATCTGTTCGAAGTGCTTGGTAATTTGGTGGACCCTTGAGAGTTGTGGGATACCTTTAAGCGTGAAACTTGCAATGCTGTTGAGGAGTGCATTGGAGAGCGCCCAAAGTCTAGGAGTAGCGTTGTCTCGAGGGAGACACTGGAGAATATAGAAGAGATTCATTCTGCCAAGCTGCCAGGCAACTCGGAACGATACCAGACTCGCAAAGGTCTAGAACCCTTCTTGTACGTCAGAGGTCCTGCTGAGGAAGTCGAGGTTTGTCTAAATACAAATGACCTTAGACCGGAGCGCTGAGTCCTTTGGAACTGATCATAGACTTGTTGCAACACTCAAGCTTCATGTCAGGCCAAGAAGAATCTCAAGATGCAACAACACTGTGTTCCGTCTTGAGAGGCTGAAAGACCTGCTGGCATGTACTCATGAGTATGTAGTGACAGTTTCAAATCGGTCCAATGTGCTCAGTACCGTTGAGGACCCTGTAGGACTGTGGAGTACCTTCAAACGTAAAACTCTATGGGCTGCCAGGGAATGCATTGGAAAGCGCCTGAGATCTAGGAGTCGATTTGCTTCGGTGGAGACGCTGGGGAATATTAACCCGTAAACTGCGGTACGCCTCTGAGGCGGCTTCTCCGGGAACATGCTGTACGCCTCTTGGAAGCGCAATTTTTATATTGCTTCTATAAAACTGCTGAGCCTTGTACACTCTCGAATCTTTTTTTCCTAGTTAGCATAGAGTCTTGTTTCATTTTTCGTCATGCATATCTTGTCATTACTTTGTCGTCTGTCAAGAGTGATAAAGGTATTTGTATGGGAAGCCTATAGAGTCACTGAATTCATTAGTCTACTCACTGTCTCTTCTCTGTTACATTGTCAATATAGATATACACACAATGACATCAAAGTTCATGCATAAAAAGAAGCAGAAGATGAGAAAAAATAACAATTTGTTAGGAATTCATAAGGAAGGCATTCTGTACGTTGGTAACACTGACTCTCACACACAATGAGTCACACGCGCCTTTCAACCCGAACCCAGCTACCCGTAACACGCGGTCTCTCACCACCAGTTATGTGAGACAGTGCACTGCATCCCTTGCTAATGACATGAATGATGAATGGCCCCTCCCCGGCAACATGGAAAAAGAAAGTCTTCTCCTTGATACGGATCAATTATGTAGGCTAAGCATAGAAAAGAAAGTATATTTCTTTGATAAGGATCAGTGTCGTAGGCTAATCATGAAAGAGGAAATCTTTTCTTTGATATGGTCAAATTCCATAGGCTAAGCATGATAGAGGAAAGCCTTTTCTTTGATATGGATCAACTACGTAGGCCAAGCATGAACAAAGAAAGCATACTTTTTATATGGATCAATGTCGTAGGCTAAGCATGAAAGAGGAAAGGAAAGGAAAGAAATGAAAGCTGCCTTGTATTGGCAAACCACTCTCCTGCAGACTCCTTATGTTCTTATATGTTCATATGTAGTGCGGCGACGGCCTGATGAGTGAGCCTCCCATAACCCATTCAGCGAATGGGGTACCTCTTTGGCCGACTCGGTAAGGAGTGGCTCTCCCGTCACGCTGGTCGCAGGTTCAATCCCAGGCAGCCGGGGAACACCCTCTCCTTGTTGTGATTAATTTCTCGTGTGTTTTGATACACGCAGAGGACGTGTGGGACAGAGAGAGTAATAGAAAAAGAGAATAGAAAATCTCTTCATTAAACGTATATGGATCAGTTGCGTAGGCTAATCATGAAAGAATAAATAATTACGTTTGATATCGATCAATTTCGTAGGGTAAGCATGAAAGAGGCAGTTTCTTTGATATGGATCAATAACGTAGGGAAGCGACGCTGTTTTATTTCCCATGAATTGGAATAAAGTAACCTAATAAAGAAAAACAGTCTCACAGGCCGGGAAGCCCTGTGGCAGTTCAGAATACCTTGTGCAAGCTCGATATATATATGTAGGTATATATATATATATATATATATATATATATATATATATATATATATATATATATATATATATATATATATATATACAGGTAACTTTCGATTTACGTGAGTATTGTGTTTTTGAAGAGGTCGCATAAATCAAAAACAATGTAAATCAAACAAGAGGTAGGTTTGTATCAAAAAAAAAATATTCACTTCATTCAGTGGCGAGAGAGAAAGAGAGAGAGAATATCCATATCGCCAAAATATCCACTCAGGCACTCAGTCTCAGCCTCACTCGTGTGAGGAAGAAATGAAGGACACCATGAGCGACTGGCTAGTATTGGTACTGGTACCGAGCAGTCTGGTACCGGTACCATACTGTATAGCTGGTACTGTTAGTACTGGTACCTGCCTACCCCTATTGTTGAGTAGCGTGACAGCGTGGGTACTGTATTGTTGTTCAAGTGGTGGTGAGAGAGAGAGAGAGAGAGAGAGAGAGAGAGAGTATCCATATCGCCGAGATATCCACTCAGTCTCAGCCTCACTCGTGTGAGGAAGAAGTGAGGGACACTATGAGCGACTGGCTAGTATTGGTACCGGTACCGTACCGTATAGCTGGTACCATTAGTACCGGTACCTGTCCACCCCTATTGTTGAGTAGCGTGGCAGCATGGGTACTGTATTGTTGTTCAAGTGGCGCGCGGAAAGAACTGAGCTCAGCTGTGTGGCTGCGGCGCTGTGTGAGTCCAGTTGCGTGAGACATCTGGTGGCCAATCCATAAAATATCGCTTATAAGTGAAAAAAAGTGTAAATTAAACATTTCTTTGGATTTTGGACCCTGCGTTATTTAAAAAACGCGTAAACCAAACTCGCGTAAATTGAGAGTTACCTGTACACTATACCTCGCTGCTATAGTAATACACTACCGGTACACAACATTATCACTTTGCAGCTTGCTCCCGACCGCAGCTCGCAGCTCTGAATGACTAGAATCGTGAGGCACTCTTTCCCTTCCCACCAGGGTTGCCAGGTTTGGCATAATTATACCAATTTGGTATATTCCAGGCCTGGTTGGCATACTGGAAATTTAGTTTTATGCCTAACTTCATTTGGCATAATTTTTGATATATTGAGGGGTATTTTTAATATTTCATTTATATTCATAGTAAGGTGCTGGAAGTTAAAGACGTTGACCAGATTCTATAATATATCTAGTGAATAAAACATCAGAAAAAAGCATTATACACATCAGATGAAGGTACCGCTCCTCTTGGTACCGTTTCAGGACCTAAAGTTCCTGATCACCGCAGAATGCGTATTGTTCGTGTTCAGTTACTAGTCTGCGGGTCTGTGCGGGAAAGGAGAAAGTGACCTCCGCTGCCCAGCAGTGCCCAGGATTGTACGCTACTTTACGAGGACTTACGCTATCCCAGCTGTGTTATTGTGTCTTACAAGTGGACTTAAGTATCAGAGTGTGCTAGGATCCGTTCCTGACCTGCAGTAAAGGCTGTGAGCCACAAAAACTTGGAAGTATTTGTGGCGTGTTCCTCGGAGGCATCGACGAATATGGCGGAAACGCTGCAGCATCACATTTTTATGCGCTTATATAGACCCTGAGAAGCCATTTTAATGTGATTTTAGGAGTAAATAAAGCCGTTCGTATCGTATTCTCCCCTCACAGTGTGGCATCAAAGAAAGGAAGCCAGAAATCTTTAAAATGTGCTGATAGGCGTCGGTTTCTGAGTCAAAGAACTCCTCTGCATCCTTGTAATCTACTGCTGCACACATTAGTTACAGGGGCGTCGGTGATGTGATGGTGTGGAATGTGGAGGGAGTGGACAGTGCTTGATTGGAAACAAGTTGTGAAAGACCAAATTTGTGTTTTAACTAAGCTAGAGTGAGGGAGACCGCTGTGAGGGATGCGCAAGTTTGGTGCGAAAACGGGTCCTATGTAAGGGGTCTTGGCTTGTAACTCCCAAGAAAAGGCTAAGGTAATACACATTTGAAAGATGTGCAAGTCTTAAGTCTTGAAATAATGCAACATGTGCGTGTGTCTACCATTCCAGTGCTTGAACAGTGCTATACAGCGAAGGTGATGTGAGGGTGAGTGGGAGGATAAGATGACGCGCTAAATCCTTCTCGTGTCACCTCATAACGCCGAAAATATATAGATACGCATATGCTGAACTACCATGTAATTTAAATTGATACATACTGTATACTGAACATACTTAATTACAGAAACAGAGCAAATAATGTATAGAAAAGTGAGTATGATTGTGTTTTAATCTTTATCTTGAACTATGAAAAATATTAGAAATTTTATTGATTATACAGTAAAACCCCGATTATCCGAAAGCGGATTATCCGAAAAACCGGATTATCCGAAATTGATCTGGATAATGCAATTAAAATTTAATTTTTTTCTATACTAAAACGTTATAAAACATCAAAAATAAATAAAAGTAACTACATATGTACTATATTAACACATTTAAAATTGATAAGAACAGTTAAAATGAATATGCTTTCTAATACGTATTGCCGAAATAGCTTGTAACGAATAGATCAATGTATTAGACAAAAAACATTAAACAAACTCTCAACAACACCACGTCCGCACCTTCGCCCCAGCAAGGACGTAGGTGCGGCGAACGAACAAACTACTGCACGACTACTCTCACACCGTACTCTCAAGACAACGACACAAACACGACTCCCCTCTCCACTCCATGCCACATTCCCCTTCCAACATACGAGTTGCGCGATAATATGAGTCATCATACTGTGTCTCCACCTGCACGATGCATCAAGGTCACACTTGCAAGCTTGCACAACCATTCACAATCGCACTCTGCAACATTCACAATTCAGATCTGCAACGCTCACAAGTATCAACATACACTGGTCCAGACAAGGAGACACACAGACAAACATACAATAAAACATTTACATCACATGTTTCAAGCGTACTACTTTGTTTAGCGTAGCGTGTGTTTGTTTGGTTTCATTGTTTACATCGTCAGTCGGCGGCAGTCGCGTCACACACTTCACACTGGGCAGTCGCATCGCGTTCTACCTGTGCTTCGGCCTCACTTATTTCTACATCACCATGCCGAAAGAAACCGGGAAAAGGAAGAAAGTCGTCCTTACCATACAGCAGAACACAATGCCGACGATCAAACTGGCGGCGATCAAAATGGCGGCCATAAATCCGGATTATCCGAAAAATCGGCTTATCCGAAAGAGGCTTCCCCCCTTCCATTTCGGATAATCGGGGTTTTACTGTATTCTATTCAAACAGGCACAGAGATATTATTATAATGCAGTGATCAAACCATTAACTATCAAGACTCAAGTTATTAGAAACAAAGTTGAAACTGTTGGTGATTAACCTAGTCTTGAACTATTCATCAATATGACAGGCAGAAAACCAGACTATATTTTTAATTTAAAAAAAAAAAGGTTGTTGAAGGCAGAAAAGGCTGCCGAGCAATTTGTAAAAATTGCCGTAAAGCAATGGAAGGACAAATAGTACAAATGAAGAGTCATTACAGCAAGTTGTTTTCAGTTACTTTGAAGTTACAGCATTTGAATAGAGATTTGAGTTTGCCAACTGACGTTTTCATCCTGGTGTTAGTAAAATGACTGTGCATAATAAAGATTTTAAAACCACATAATTAAAACCACAATACCTGATGAAACTAAGAAGGATTCACAAAAAACATTGGTTTCATTGATGGGTTTTTGGTTTAAACCAGGGGTGTCAAACTCATGGCCCGCGGGATAGTCATAAATGGCCCGCGGTATCACAGTAACTTCAATCTTGTCAATGTATTTTCTGCCCTTGTTGGCCCCCATGACGGCACTTCAGAGTATGAATTGGCCCTCGAAGGGTTTTGAGTTTGACACCCCTGGTTTAAACCGCCAACCCTGCTGTACATAATTAAAATCTTATATATAGTTAAAACCACAATACTGATGAAACTAACAAAGATACACACAAAAGAAAAAAAAAAGTTTTTATTAGTTGGTTTAAACCATTGTTTTTTATTGGTTTAAACCATGGCTTAAACCATTTGGTTTAAATCACCAACCCTGCTAAGCAGACGGCTTTCTCTGGCTGTGTTGCAGATGGGGACTGCTGATCCACCAGTAGATGAAGCTCCACCCTTTCTTGTGGAATTGTGAGAGGCTGTGAGGAAGTTGAAGGGTGGAGAGGTAGTTGGGATCTGCAATATCAGCACAGAGATGATGAAAGTTGGGGATGAAGCCGTGATCCGTTTGTTGCATGCGGTGCTGTCTGCCATGTAGCAGTTCGGTGCCATTCCTTTGACTGGAAAAGGGGGTTGGTTGTCCCTATCTGGAAAGGGAAAGGGGACCGATAGGACTGCAACAATTACCGTGGTATTACACTGCTCAGTGTTCCGGGCAAGGTATTTGCTCATCTGCTGCTAATGCAAGTTTGATCTCAACTGTTAAAGTTTCAGAGACCTGAGCAATCCTGGTTCACGCCCAGCAAGTCAACAATTAACCGTATCCTATCACTTTGCCGACGTGAGTTTTGGCAGGGGATACTTTGCAGTCTATGTCGATCTCACCTGTATATGGATATTTTATAGGAGGGGGTAAAAAGCTGGTGGAGACAATATGGAATGCCTAACCTTGAGGAAGCTGATTTATTAGGAGATGAATTCTGAAGTTTCCAGTTGAGATTTTGAGTTAAGGATAGACCAAATATATTTGCATGTAGTGTTGAAGGGGACAGCTGAATGTTATCAAGGAAGTGGGGATAGATGTCAGGAAGATTGTGCCGAGTTGTGCCAGGTTGAAAAATTGAGTTTTCGAGGCATTGAAAGTCTTTCCACATTCCAAAATGATAGTAAGATTGACGTTCTGTTGTGTCCTGCCTCGAGGAGTAATTCCTGTTGAGAGGGACTTTCATTAAAAAGTGTTGAGTAATGCAGAGTAAAGTTATCCCAATAAGGATGAATAGAGCAGTTTGTCTTAAGGAAATGTAAATGGACAATAGAAAAAAAGTAGGATAGAGAACAGGCCCTGCAGATAAGTTTAAGGGTAGAATAGTGACCTTCTTGCACAGCAGATAGATTGGCCTGAAAGGAAACTAAAGATAAAAGTACAGATAGTGTGATACAATCCATAGGAGGGTAGTTTAGAAAGCAATGACATTTGCCAGACTTAGTCAAAAGCTTTTGAGATATTTAAGGCAACAGCAAAAGTTTCACCAAAATGTCAAAGAGATGATCAGGAGGCAGTTATGAAAGCAAAATAACAAGTAGAACGCTCGTAGCAGACTCCATGCAGATGCTGGTTAATGCTTGCATAAGGGATTCCTGGCGAGACCCACCGTAGTTCTGAACTACACTATGTTAAATTTTCCGAGATCTCATTGTCTTTGCCACACGCAAGAACTGTTTATGCCTCCAAAGACCTGTAACTCGGTCTTCGTCCAGGAGACGTGCAATCCCAAGTGCTTCGCCTTCTCGTACAGTGCCTCAAACGCCATCATCAGACCTCCAGCGACTCCGCAAGGGTTACTGCATTATCAGGAAAAACTAGATCAGTGACCCAGATATTGCCAGTAGATGCTCCACAATGACCCTGGTCCGTAACTCTGCCTAGTACCTAGTCCCAAAATGTCTACCCAGCAAATTTCATTTAGCTCATGCTGTTTTTCATTCACATGCATTAAATGAACCTAGCTAATAATCTTCCTTTAAACTTTCTCAAAGCTGTTTCTTTCTATACCCCTTCGTAGAAACAGCATGGCTTCCAGAACCAAGTAATCAGCTATTTTGCTATTACGTACCTATAGTCCAACCAAATTGTCGAGTCCGTTTGGGCGGAGGCTCCTCTGCTCTGCCACACAGTCCCAACACATATCTCTTCCTCTCATATGTAAAGTAAAGGTAACTTATGATAGGAAAAAATAGGTGTTGGGACTGTGTGGCAGAGCAGAGGGGAAAAATGGACCCGCGGGAGCCTACGCCCAAACGGACTCGACAATTTGGTTGGACTATAGTCATATTTTTTGTTCCACTCATGTCAAACTGATTCCTTAAAAAGTACATATTTATAAATTTCTCTGTATTTTAAAGATTTGGTACTATAGACATTTCTTTTTTTCCTTACATACATAATATTATGTCCTTGAAACTGGTACATTTGGTACATTGGTACATTCATAAGTCTGATACATTTTAATTTTGTTTATGGACATTTGCAAGAGTTTTTATTGTAATTATAATTGTTCTAGGAGAGATGACGAATTCTGGCGTGTGGAAGCAGGATGGGTCCATCACAGAGTCCCAACCTATGGGTTTGTTATTAGGGAAAGAAATAAACCTGGCTCGCTCAACACAACCAAGTTACTTTCTCTTGGAATTCCTCCAGGTAAGTGTGTTTTCTTTGATACAAATTAAGGTACATACCTTGAGTTACAAGATGAATCAATGTGTTTCTTGAAACGTAGCTTCTAGATTACAAATGTGTATAGTAATGTTGGCCTAATGATTGATATACAGTACCCTCTCCAGTTCTGCGTTTGCTTCATTCCGAAGGTATGGTGCTAAACTCAAGGATCGTGAAACTCGAGGTATTGAAAAACATTTAAAAGCGCTTATTGGTTCCAACCCATGTAAAATAATGACTTTCTGACTTTACTCCCTTGTTATCACAATTTTTTCGACTTTGCTCCCTTGTTATCTCAAAATACGTACCTTGTTAATCGGCAGAAAATAGGAGGTAAGAACAGTTTGTTTTTAAGCCACAGATGAAGGTGGCTGCCTTACAATTGGCTGGCAGTTCTGAATACACGCTTGTGATCCACGTGGTGTTGTCTGCTAAAGTAAGGGCGGTCGCTCGTGGTCTCCCATGGAACAGTTGGACAAACCTATATTTTTTTGGTAGTTTTCTGTGTGTTATGAAAAAATCTGCTAACTCTTTCTGTTAAAATAACATGAAATCACTAATATCATGATTGACTTTTCAATGCCTATTGAATGTAAACTGCTGCCGCCACCGCAAAATAGCTCGCAGAGAGGTTCAACTTGTTTACTGTTTCCATATTTCCCTCAGCGCTCTCAAAGATCACAAGCGGACAGACTAGAACAAAACCAGGCAAATTAATACTTTTAATGCTGTGTATTCCCACAGCGCGCATGCATGGTGGACAGGAGAATGATTAATTTCATCGGGGAGATATTTCTCGCAACACCGGCCAGTGTAGTGGACATTCTTCTTTTGACCTGTAACGCTTTGTATCGCTTCTTAGGTCCTCCTTCTCCACACTTTTATACTTCAAAACATGCACTTAGGGCCGCTTTCACAGTCATTTTGTTTGTTTTGATCGTTACCAGTGGCGGCGGTCGCCGCTATAGCATTTCCACGTGAAACTGGCCGATCGGGTAGTGGCGGCTGCGGGGTTAGCCTAGCCCCGCACTTACCATACACTCAACATCTCTCGCTTCGTCTGCAGCCGCCACTACCCCATCAGCCAGTTTCACGTGAAATACTAAGAAGCGATCGCCACCATTGGTAACGATCAAAACAAACAAAATGACTGTGAAAGCGGCCCTTAGTTACTTAACAGTGCGCACTAATACACTTCACCCTGAACTTAGGTGATTTTCTGTCCTTTTCTTTTCCTGATTTTGCTTTTCTATGCCCTTTTGCAATTTTTCACTACTTTTCACTGTCGCTGCCATGCATTACAGGTCAAAAGAAGAAGAAGAAGAAGAAGAAGAAGAAAAGGAAAACAACACTGAGAGATCTACAATTTTCACAGACTTGAGAAAAAGATTTTTGGACTGTGGTTCCCCAGCACGGGGTGTTCTCTTATTTTGTTAATCAGTTAGTAAACAAAGCAGCTCTGCCAGTCCATTTTACAAATCTTTTGGTGGACCATCTTCCACTGCTCCTCACTCCTCAGCCACTGCCATCGTCTGTTTGTTTACATGCAGCCGTTTGGTACCCACGTACCCACGCTCGTACTCACAACCGTTTTCCATTCATAAGGACAACCAACAACTCGCTCCCGGTTGGGCATATGAGCAACTGTGGTTGCCCATAGCCCCAATGGCTGGACACCGCCTTTTAAGGCAGCACGCATGACGCCGACGGTAGGTAGACGTGACCCAGACATGTCAAAGCAACGTGAAACTCTTGGCAGTAATGCGCGAAAGTCGTGATGGTAAGAATTTAGGACTATGTAAGCGCTAAACTCGAGGATCGCGAAACTCAAGAGGGTACTGTAGTTGTCTTTTAGCCATATCTTTCCTTGAGTGAAAGCTGTTCACATATTTCTCAGAAGTAATTACTGTCATGTGAATGTTTACAACTTTCATTACGCTTGTTGTTTCGACATTCACTTTCCGCAATTTCAATATTTCATTATTCGAATCGGGTTCGAGACTTCCTCCCGGCCACCAGCCTGCCAACATTGGCGGATCCAGGGGGGGTCATGGGAGCCCGGGCCCCCCCATGGTCCTGAGTGGATACAGAAACACTAGCTCAAAACACGCTGCAGCTATAACAGTGCTTTTTCTCAGAGGTTTCGGCCGTCTCATTCGGATTCGAAGAGAAACACCCAGGAATGCTTTGGCACCAAGACCAGTTGTTATGCTCATTGATTCAGGTCAGTCCACCAGTTATTCAGGAGCAGGACTGCCGAGAATGGCGAACCAATTATGCTAATGCCCCTTCCACCCGCAAAAATCCTGGCATCAGGCCCCCCCAAACTTTTTTCATGGATCCGTGCCTGCCTGCCGATCCAGCTGGGTTTTATTGGCTGGGCTGCCACCTCCTCTCCTCTCTACTTTCATTCAATCGTTAAGCTCCCAGTGACCATCATCAGACAAAGGCGAAAGATCATAACCAGTAAGTATCTTTGTTGAAAACAAACAAACTTACACTAGGATTTTGCCAACAAAGATTTTCAAAGTAACGTTTTAGACAATAGAGGAAAATTAGAATAGATAGCAAGATTGCAATTACATTTCTTTTTGCTGGAATGAAGTGTCTGTGTGCAACACCAGACTTGCAGTATGGTCGCAGCTAAGGATACATTTAGAAATCGATTATTTTTGCCGATATAGTAGAATATTTAGAGATGCTAGAATATCTGGAGACGGCGTCGTGTGCAAGATGTTAGGTGTACGACTAATTCACTTGTGGCTACACCAAGCTTAACGCCCTGCCACGTGTCCCAAGCTCTCTTGACATTACCATCACCCACCTCTGAGCAGTGAGTGCAAGACTCTCTTAAACTCATTCATATTCAGTTACCCCAGTGACATGATAGAGGGAAGTTATGTCAACTTATGTTGTTAGGCCCATGAACATATATCTACTTCTTCTTGGCTTTCTCATTTCTAGTCCCAGAGCAGTTAAGAAAACCTTAATTGAGGGCCCCATGACCATAGGGGCTCAAGCGCCATTTTTTAAAAACTTAGAAAACTGCATCTAAAGTTTATCAACAATAACTTCACTTCTAAGAAAGATATTGATTTCAAACAAGCTTCAGACGAAAGCCCTGCCCTTCAGAATTTTATTGACCAAGAATGAAAAAAATTGTATGGTGCGTTTGTTACTGTAAAGGTATGTTATTCTGTGAATTTCATCAAATTCGGGTGAGACTCAAACAAAGCGTATTTTTTGTTTTTTTGTTTCACAGGCTTTATTTTTCAGTTAATCGTTTTGAAAAAAAATACCATAAAAACTTTGTTTACTCATCTACATTTTGTTGGAAGTAACTTTTTGATTTTTTGTTTTGTCTTTGAAGAAAAAAAATTACAATCTTTTGTCAATTATTATTTTCTCCTCTCTGTGTCCCGTTTTCTTTTGACATTATTGAAAGTCTATTTCCAACAAAAAATTGCCCTTTAGTTGTAGTCTCAACTGATACCTAACAAAAGTCGATCAGACTTTTTACTGATTTTGTGAAATTATTTTAAATTTAAAAAACTAATCTTCGAGATATTGGCTCCTAAAGATTTTTTTACATTTCATTCCTGTCTTGCCATTTGCATTTATTTGATTGGGATGAGATTTTCACATTATTGTGTATATCTTGTTGACTTACTGGAGAATGATCAGGCATCTGGGCCCGCGGCACTCCCGCGTAGCGCGAGTGCCATGGGAGTGCCTTGCTTCTACGCTACTCTCTTGCTTGTTTTCTGAGGTTTGGCCGCTCCATAAGCCCTCTTGATGTTGGTGACTCTTTTTCTGGTTGCCTTGCGCTTGTACATCATTTGTAAGGACGTTTTTTGGCTGGAGAGGAGAGAAAAGTACGACACTCTTCCCATCTGTCTCTCGCTTGGCACTGGCGCGGTGGCACCTCTCTTCCTCCCCTGCCTCTCCGCGCGAAGAAGAGAGGATGACAGATGACAAAATTTACGAAGAAATAAAATATTCTAATGCAATTTTTACGTATATACGAATGATACCGCATATGTTGACATGAGCCTCTTATGACGCGCATGTCCGACTATGATGCAAAAGCCCCCCCAGTGGGGAGGGGTTTTAATTTTACGAAAACAAACCTCACCACAGGGTAATTTAAGGTTTCCCGGCCACGCTGAGTGAAAAGGATGTACTCGTCCAATTTTAAATATATTCGTCAAAAAATACCCCGTAGGCGCCCCCCTTAAAACCGATATGCTACAGCGGGGATGGATTATAATGTTGTAGAATCAGCTGTCAGGTCCACCAATGGCTGAAGAAGAGGAAGACCTGTACCGCTTTGAATCGCTTCTTAGGTCCTTCTTGGTTATTTAGACTCAAATACTAGATACACACCTAGATACTTCACTCTGCTCTGAGCTCTGTTTTTCCGTACACTTTGCCTACATGGTGCATTGCTTTTCTATTTTATTTTCCTTTTACTTTAGCCTACCTTGGTCTTTCTGCTTTTCCCTTTTCCATCCTTTTGTTTGTTTTCTACTATTACACTTGTTCTTTTCATTTATGTTTTACTGCTGTATTCTTTTCTCCTTGGAGGAATAATACACCGTATTCTTCCTCCAAGCTTTTCTCCCACCAGGGATGGGGTATTCGTATTCGGTATTCGTATTCGAATACTTTCGAATACAGTATTTGGGTGTATTCGTATTTGAATACTTGTCATCTGACATCAAAGTATTCGCATGCGTATTCGAATACTTGGGAATAGTATTTGTATTCTTTGAATAATATGCTGAACAATCTTAAATCCATCATCAGAAATAAGTTATTGTTTCTTTCAAGTTACAAATCTTCGTTCCTGTTTGTCTGACGTGTATGGTACAGGTCAATTGCGTTTCAACCTACTTGTGAGGCCTCTCTCGATCACTATATCCTTCCCCTACCATTCACTCTTCCTTCCCTCATCCTCTAATGGTGTCATGACTTATATGAGACCCGTATACCATCCCTCCCATTCCCTCCCTCGCCCCTGCTAGCTCGCTGAATCTACGAGACCGAGACGCGTATTCACCCTGGCCGCTTCTTACCAGATATTCTCCCTCAGTCTGTCTCACACTGTCACTCAGTTAAGTTCTCATTTTTGTTACTATACACAGTAGTCATGTCTAGTCCTCCAGCCAAGCGGAAATGACAGCTGTACACGCAGAAATACACAGAAAAATGGGAAAGTGACCCATTGTTTAAAAGTTGGCTGACAAGAAGCGGGAAGGGGCCAATGCATTTCCATTCTAAATTGTGTAATTCTGATGGAAAGGCGGGTAAATCAGAAATAGAAAGGCATGCTGCTGGGGCAAAACATAAGATAGTTGAAAGTGCAAAACATATAGTTAGTGTTCTTGATATGCCTAGTGTTTGTAGAGAAAAGCTTGCATGCATTGCTGGAACTTATGACAGCTGACATCTACAACACTTCAAATCTACAGGAATAGCAGTCATTCTAGGTAGGTGACAATGAAGGCTAACTATGTTTGCAAGTAGCTACCTATATATATATATATATATATATATATATATATATATATATATATATATATATATATATATATATAGAGATATAGATAGATATATATATATATATATATATATACATACATATATATAAATGTGGGCCTGGAATGAAAGTCTGAGGTCTAGAGTGCAGGCAGTGGAAATGAGTTATTTGAGGAGTGCTTGTGGTGTGAGTAGAATAGATGGAATGAGTAATGACAGTGTGTATGAGCATTTTGGAATGTGTCACAGGGGTGAATGGAAGAAGTGTGGAGTGGTGGAAGAAGTGAAGCGACAGACTTTAAAGTGGTTTGGCCACATTGAGTGAATGGAGGAGAGTAAGATGACCAGAAGGGTGTATGTGAGTGAGATAGAGGAAGGGAATGCTAGAGGATGACCTCCAGTGAAATGGAGGGATAGGGTGCAAGAGTACATTAGGGAGAGGGGGGAAAGATCTTTGAGAAACTTTGAGCAGGCAAGGAGGGAGTGTCTGAATAGAGAAAGTTGGAAGCTCTTCTGCTGTGGCCATCCCCTGGTGGGAGCTCCTAGGAGTAGGCGTCGATGAAATGATGATGATGATGATATACGTAGCGGTAGATTGCACCATGTTAATGTCCGTTGCTGCTTTGATTCTGGTGTTTGTTTTGTGCCAAGATGCCTCCCAAACAAGAAAATGTAAACGTGTGAATCTAACAGTGATGCAGAAATTTGATTTGATAGAGAAACTAGAATGTGGGTTGAGTGTAGCGAGCGTGTGTGATGAATATGGTGTTAAGAAACAAACAGTTTCCGATATTCATAACAGTAAACAAAAGCTACAACAGTATGCCGCGAGTTATTATGTTGATGCGTCCTCTAGTAAAAGTGGAAAAGTAGCCCCAAGAAAAGACATGAAAAGTGGTTAAGATAATTTTTAAAGTATTTTTTTTGTATACCGGTATTTATTGTATGTAAGTATTTTCAAGCAGTGGACCACCATTGCCCCCTTTTAATCCATTAAATCAAGGGCCGAGTGTACTCATGTGTCTGGCTACGCACAGGAGCGTCTTGCCCTTGCGGTACACGTCATCTTTTCACAGGCTTGGAGGACACCAATGACTGTATGTCAGCAGTCTGCTTATCGTAATCGGCCAGACCATAATTGTCTGCGAAAAGTTCTTCCACCACAGGCACTGTAAGTTTTCTGAAACATCCATCATGACACGGAGGCCCAGTCTTCCTGGCTTCCATGTTCAAACCTGTTGATCGGCTTGTGTAAGGTTGGCCAGCGTCTCATAGCAGTTTCACGCTATGTTTCTTCCATTCAAATGGGTTTCTTGTACGTTTACGCCCACGAGACAGACCAAGGGCATCACTTGCTTCACTTTCACTGCTACTTGAGGCCATTATCGTAATGTAATGGGGTAAACAAAGAGAATCTGTGAACACAAGAACCAGCGCATCCTACTACAACGAGGTTTAACCCGTCTGCTGCGATTGGAACAACTTTGGCTTTCACAGGTAGCCTGATAACATACAGTCCCATGTCTTTCTCTGCCTCTGTGGTGGATAGTGGAGTGTTTCCCATGTGGTATTGGTTTGCTTTATATCCCCTCCCTAGGTGCAGGACTTTGCATTTTTCTTCATTGAGTTGTAGCAGACACTTTTTGATCCATTCCTGTAGCTTGGTGAGGTCTTCTTGTAGGAAATTCGCAGTCAACAGGTTAAGGAGGACTGGGGGAGGAAGGGGGAGGAAGGCTAGTTAGCAGCACGGTGATGCGTTTCTTATGGAAAAAAACGCTGATTGGACGAGAGATGGCTATAGGCTATGCGTCTTATGCTCTCATTGGCTGGCTCCCTCTCGCTGAACTTGGGCCTCTGGTCTTGAACGGACACACCATTGGGCTCAACCACTAAACACTTAAACACAACACGTGCTTCCCAAGTCGATTAAGTAGTGACTTCACTAGGTAATACAAGACTTTTAACCTTATTGAAGCCGCAAAACAGTGTTGCAAACGCCATAGCCAGACAGAGGAAGAGTTGCCAGTTCTTTTCATATGAATATCTCCATATTCGGGGAGTAGGCGCTTGAGCCCCTATGTTCCTGGGGCCCTCAATTTAGCTATGCAGTTGCTGAATCAGTCTGCCAGCCTGCCCATCGAGGCTCAACAGTTCTGCTGCTGTGTATACTGCTCAAGAATTTGATCATTAATTTAAAAAAATATATATTTATTTCGACGCCTGTGGCGCAGGTAGTCTTTTTTGGTAGGGCTTGATGGTAGGCCCTAGCCCATTGTGGCGTAGGCAAGTGTTTATAGTGACGCCATCTTGCTAAGTCATGCGGCCCCCCGAAGCTCATCATTTGTCCTCTCTTTTAGAGATAATCTAGAGTAGATTAATAGGTGGTCTTCTGGACACCATGTGTGTAGTCTTGGGTGACTCCGTGGTGATTGAAAAACCCTTACTCGTGGTGCCGGGTGGGGCGCGAACCCGCGTTGTCACATTGGGTGATCACACTATCCACTCAGTCAACGCGTACCCAAGTGGAGTACGATATGCTGCCTTTCAGTGCATGCGCACAGCTCCTGCCTCATAATTTCGTGTTTTCGATTATTTTACTACATAGCCCTTTCATTTCTATAAAAAAAATAATTCATGTTTATAGTATCCTAAATCAATTGAAAGCTAACCAATTTTTCAGTGTATATGTATTTTTTATGTATATAATATAAAAGTCAAGAAAATAGAAACTTAATAAATATGAATTTGTATGTATGAATATTTCTCGAAACAAAATTTGTACAATAGTAAAATGTACATAAGTTGCAATCCTCATTAAATATATATATATATATATATATATATATATATATATATATATATATATATATATATATATATATATATATATATATATATATATATATATATATATATATATATATATATATATATATATATATATATATATATATATATATATATATATATATATATATATATATATATATATATATATATATAAACGCTGGGCGTTATCGCGATACTTTATCGCTGATAACTAAATCAGATTATCGGCCATCCGCTACTTATTTAAATATATATCGGTATCTTCGTTACTTTTGTAACCAAACTAGCGATTACCGCTTCTTTTTTTAAAAAGAAGAAAAAAAACGTCCTCCCTACTGCGCATGCGTGGCCCGGGCGCCCGGTGTTGTATGAAAAAGACTTCGGGGTATGAAATATCTTCGGTGAAGAGATTTCATACTTAGATCATCACATTAAAATACTAGGTTATTTTTTATGTTAGACTCAAAAATCAATATATCAAAGAGAAAAATCATTAAACTTTGTCCCCCCAAATTATTATTCACTGCCTCAAATTTGATATTCCATATTCGTTTGTGAGCATGTCATGGTATTGAAGGTACCCGGTGTTGTGTTATTTGGTGTCCCATCATCAAAGTCTGGTGCTTTTGTTTACAAACACTGCTCTCTCATGAGCTGCGCATGTTCAGACCAATAAGCGTAGCCCTTTCCAGTCTCACAAACCTTTTTAACACATTAAGAGTTGGTGGAAGGCTGATTCAGACATACAGTACCACCATCCTCGCTGTTTCTAGAACGTGACTCTGTACATATAAATACAACTCGTACAGAGTGTCGTTCTAGAAACAGCGGGAATGGTGGTAGTGGTACCGTATGTCTGATTCCGCTTTCCAGCAACTCTTACTTACGGTTAAAAAGCTTTGTGAGACTCTACAGGTCTACGCTTGCTGGTCTGAGCATGTGCAGTTCACGAGAGACCAGTGTTTGTAAACAAAAGCGCCAGCTTTTGACAGTGGGGACGCCAAATAACACAAAACCGGTTCAGGCGTTTCTAGTATTACCGTCCATAGGTACGTGTCAACATGTGTTTTTTAGGTTTTGTAAGTTTTCTAAAATATATATGATGAAAATTTGAATTCATTTATGTTTTTTACTTGAAATATCAATATAGTATCGTTTTCGCCTGTCGGACTTATTGCAGGCTAGTATCGGAATTGTGGATATATATCGGGTATCGGTTATCGCCTATATTTTTGTCTCCAGTTAACGAATTTCGGATTTAACAGACCACAAAACCTCAATGGACACAGATTTGTCAGGTGTGACACCGGCTTTAGAAACGTCAAAACCCTAAACAGAAAGCCATCGGACCGTATCGTGAGGCCGCGCTGCACAAATTACACACACAGATACTGCCTCATGGCCTCTAGCTCCGCCCACTTTTAGGCCACCAGACAGGACGCATCGTATAGTGTGTGTCTGCCTCAATGGGGAAAATTGAAAACCGTCGACATTTTGCGCTTGGCCACCCATGTGGTTGGCCAAGCGCACGCGTGCAGACAGCCCTGGCCGTGCGCCGGGCCCAGCCCCGAACAGCTGACGGGCGGCTGATGACGGTGATGGTGATGCTGAGCGTCGGCGGCGAGGCCCCCGCATCGGCGGCACCTGAACGGCATCCCCATCGGTGCCTGCGCGTGTGTGGCTGTGTTTATTATGGGTTTGGGCTTCTCAATTTGTCAATTCCCATCCTCCACATGTTGCACGGGACCCCTTTCCCTGCTTCCATCTCTTCTTTTTCAAAAAGAAGAGATGGAAGAAAAGGAAGAAGTCCCACGCAACATGAGGAAAACAAGAATTAGCAAATAGAGGACCCCAGGCCCACAATAAACACAACCACACACACACACACACGGGCCCCACTGAAAGCACTGCCCGGGCGGTGTCGATGAGGGGGTCACGCCTGTCAGATGCTCAAGCCCGCGTGCCGGGCCGGGCCTCGCCCTGATGGAGATGCCGTTCGGGTGCCGCCGATGCGGTGGCCTCGCCGCCAATGCTCATCATCGCCATCACCGTCATCAGGCGCCCGTCAGCTGTTCGGGGCCGGGCCCGGCGCATGGCTGGGGGTGTCTGCACGCATGCGCCTGGCAGCCCGGATCATAACAAAAAAAAAAATAAATAAATAAATAAATATAAATGTTCCAAGCTAGAAGGGAGGCTGGATAGATTTGTCCGGTGTGACACCGGCTTTAGAAACGTTAAAACCGTATTTTCAAGCAACGGACCACCCTTCCCCCTTTAATATATATATATATATATATATATATATATATATATATATATATATATATATATATATATATATATATATATATATATATATATATATATATATATATATATATATATATATATATATATATATATATATATATATATATATATATATATATATATATATATATATATATATATATATATATATATATATATATATATATATATATATATATATATATATATATATATATATATATATATATATATATATCTATATCTAGATATATATATAACTGCATTTATATATATATATAAATATGTACTCTCTATATATCTGTTAAAGTAAAACCCCGATTATATATTAAAATGGAAGGAAGGGGAGCCTCTCTTCGGATAAGCCGATTTTTCGATAATCCGGATTTATGGCCGCCATTTTGATCGCCGCCATTTTGATCGCCGCCAGTTTGATCGTCGGCATTGTGGCGTTGCGACTGCCGCCGACTGACGATGTAAACAATGAAACCAAACAAACACACGCTACGCTAAACAAAGTAGTACGCTTAAAACATGTGATGTAAATGTTTTATTGTATGTTTGTCTGTGTGTCTCCTTGTCTGGACCAGTGTATGTTGATACTTGTGAGCGTTGCAGATCTGAATTGTGAATGTTGCAGAGTGCGATTGTGAATGGTTGTGCAAGCTTGCAAGTGTGACCTTGATGCATCGTGCAGGTGGAGACACAGTATGATGACTCATATTATCGCGCAACTCGTATGTTGGAAGGGGAATGTGGCATGGAGTGGAGAGGGGAGTCGTGTTTGTGTCGTTGTCTAGAGAGTAAGGTGTGAGAGTAGTTTGTTCGTTCGCCGCACCCACGTTCTTGCTGGGGCGAAGGTGCGGACGTGGTGTTGTTGAGAGTTTGTTTAATGTTTTTTGTCTAATACATTGATCTATTCGTTACAAGCTATTTCGGTTAAAATATTCATTTTAACTGTTCTTATCAATTTTAAATGTGTTAATATAGTACATATGTAGTTACTTTTATTTATTTTGATGTTTTATAACGTTTTAGTATAGAATTTTTATTGCATTATATTGCATTATCCAGATCAATTTTGTTTTTGGTTTTTCGGCTTTCAGATATCGAAGTTTTTACTGTATATATATATATATATATATATATATATATATATATATATATATATATATATATATATATATATATATATATATATATATATATATATATATATATATATATATATATATATATATATATATATATATATATATATATATATATATATATATATATATATATATATATATATATATATATATATATATATATATATATATATATATATATATATATATATATATATATATATATATATATATATATATATATATATATATATATATATATATATATATATATATATATATATATATATATATATATATATATATATATATATATATATATATATATATATATATATATATATATATATATATATATATATATATATATATATATATATATATATATATATATATATATATATATATATATATATATATACTCAAACCAATCACTTAATGTCTGGGTGACAAAGTATCCTGTTTTCCAGAACATAACATGGATGCAGAGCCAAGTATGATTGTTTGGATTAGAAAAAAATGTCTTACAGTATGGGTGATATTTGCTTTGCTTGATAAGAGTATGATTGCAAAAAATTGATAAAAAATGTATAGCTAAGGTGATATTTTCACTTGCATTCAAGGAGTATGATTGTACAGAATTGGTTACATTTTCACTTGCATTCAGTGTATGATTGTAGGAATTTTTAAATATGTTGTTTAGCATGGATGATGTTTTCACTTGAATCAAAAAGTATGATTGTATAGATTTTTAATTATGTTGTGCAGTATGGATGGTATTTTTGTATATCATTTTAATTGTGTAAGACTAGTCATTTCCACTTCACTTATAGTTATTGGAGAGCTTCCATATGTTTAGAAAGGACTTATTTTTTTCAAATGAATAAGTACATTGTTCAGTTCAGTTTGGTTCAGTATTCTTATTTATTTACATTATACCACAATTTTTATCTTAAGTTTTACAATGTATGAAAGGAAAGATACACTATCTGTTTTCTGTCTCTTTGCTCACATAGGACCAGTATATGGCCAGCTGAAGGCTGGGCGTAGTGTGACAATGAGCGACGGAAGGGTAGTGCAGCCGCAGGAGGTGACAGGTCTTGCTATTCCTGGGAGAACCGTAGTCATTATTGGAGACACAAAAGATGCCAGCCCTCTGTCCCACCTCCTTAGGTGCGTGTGTGTGGGGGTGGGGGTATTGTTTGATTAGGTGCATGTTTTTTTTTTTTTTCTACGTCTTGGCCTATTGCGCCGGTAGGCTTTTTCCTGGTGGATCCTGATGGTCGGTCCAAGGCTTCTTCCCGGTGGGCCCTGATGGTCGGCCCAGCCCGTTCTGGCGCAGGTGAGTGTTTATAGTGGCGCCATCTTGCATTGGCTCATGCTGCCCTCCCAGAGCTCATCTTTAATCCTAGAATCTAGAGTCCGGGTTGATAGGTGGTCTTCTGGACAGCATGTGGGTAGTTTTAAGCCACTCGGCGGCGGCTGAAAAATCCCAGCTTGGTGGCACCGGTCGGGATTGAACTCGCGCCCTCCTGAACGCGGGGCCCTCTTGCTATCTGGTCTGCCCCCGCCTACCCAAACCCTGATTAGGCGTGCGTGTGTGTGGGGGTTTTGTTTGATTTTGAGTGTGTGTGTGTGTGTGTGTGTGTGTGTGTGTGTGTGTGTGTGTGTGTTTGTGGGGATGGGGGTTTTGTTTGATTAGGTGCTCGTGTGTGGGGGTGGGGGTTTGATTAAGTGTGTGTGTGTGGGGGATGGGGTATTGTTTGATTATGTGTGTGGGGGGGATGGGGTATTGTTTGATTATGTGTGTGTGTGTGTGGGGGGGAATGGGGTATTGTTTGATTATGTGTGTGTGTGTGTGGGGGGGATGGGGTATTGTTTGATTATGTGTGTGGGGGGATGGGGTATTGTTTGATTATGTGTGTGTGTGTGGGGGGAATGGGGTATTGTTTGATTATGTGTGTGTGTGGGGGGTATTGTTTGATTAGGTGTGTGTGTGGGGGGTATTGTTTGATTAGGTGCGTGTGTGGGGGGGTGGGGTATTGTTTAATTAGGTGTGTGTGTGTGTATGGGAGGTATTGTGATTAGGTGTGTGTGGGGTATTGTTTGATTAGGTGTGTGTGTGTGGTGTGGGTATTGTTTGATTAGGTGCGTGTGTGTGGGGGGGGGAGTGTTTGATTCGGGGCGTGTGTGGGGGGGTGGAGGTATTGTTTGATTAGGTGCGTGTGTGGGGGGGGGTATTGTTTGATTAGGTGCGTGTGTGGGGGGTGGGGGTATTGTTTGATTAGGTGCGTGTGTGGGGGGGGTGGCGGTATTGTTTGATTAGGTGCGTGTGTGTGGGGGGGGTATTGTTTGATTAGGTGCGTGTGTGTGGGGTGGGGGTATTGTTTGATTAGGTGCTTGTGTGTGGGGGTGGGGTATTGTTTGATTAGGTGTGTGTGTGGGGGTGGGTTATTGTTTGATTAGGTGTGTGTGTGTGGGGGGTGTGGGTATTGTTTGATTAGGTGCGTGTGTGTGTGGGGTGGGGGTATTGTTTGAGTAGGTGTGTGTGTGTGTGGGGTGTGGTATTGTTTGATTAGGTGCGTGTGTGTGTGGGTGGGGTATTGTTTGATTAGGTGCATGTGTGTGTGTGTGGGGTATTGTTTGATTAGGTGTGTGTGTGTGGGTGGGGTATTGTTTGATTAGGTGCGTGTGTGTGGGGGGTATTGTTTGATTAGGTGCGTGTGTGTGGGGGGTGGAGGTATTGTTTGATTAGGTGTGGGGGTGGGGGGTATTGTTTGATTAGATGTGTGTGGGGGTGGGGTATTGTTTGATTAGGTGTGTGTGTGGGGGTGGGGTATTGTTTGATTAGGTGCGTGTGTGTGTGGGGGTATTGTTTGATTAGGTGCGTGTGTGTGTGGGGGTGGAGGTATTGTTTGATTAGGTGTGTGGGGTGGGGGTATTGTTTGATTAGGTGCGTGTGTGGGGGGTATTGTTTGATTAGGTGCGTGTGGGGGGGGGGTGGAGGTATTGTTTGATTAGGTGTGTGGGGGTGGGGGTATTGTTTGATTAGGTGTGTGTGTGTGGGGTATTGTTTGATTAGGTGCGTGTGTGTGTGGGGTGGAGGTATTGTTTGATTAGGTGTGTGGGGTGGGGGTATTGTTTGATTAGGTGCGTGTGTGTGTGGGGGGTATTGTTTGATTAGGTGCGTGTGTGTGTGTGGGGGGGGTGGAGGTATTGTTTGATTAGGTGTGTGGGGGGTGGGGGTATTGTTTGATTAGATGTGTGTGTGGGGGGTGGGGGTATTGTTTGATTAGGTGCGTGTTTGTGGGGGGGGGGTATTTTGGGCTGCTTGGTGTTGAAGGTGCCAAGCCAGCATTTCTGTATCGTCTCGATAGCAAACGAAGAAGAGATGAATGCCCTTGCTGACTCGGGGGGGCAGGGTTGACGCATCCACACACGTGCATTTTTGATGATTCGACATGTATGATTAGGTGCATGTGTGTGGGGGGGAGGAGTTGTTTGTGCTTGTATGTGCGTGTTGTTTTTTTACAGAGTTGTGATACACAAGGATCAAGCTACACTTGTGGGATCCCGTCTCGAAATCTCAGTTCATCATTAAGCTGTGCTTTAATTTCATAATTAGTTTGATTTGAACTTTACTTATCCAATTTATTCCATGTGTCAATGAGTCTATGAGAAAACTAACTAACTAATGGGGAGCATACGCCTGGGGGTGTGTCGCTTAACTCACTCGCCTTCCATATACCCGGCGGTCCTCCCGAGCAAGCTCCCATGCAACTGACCTGTCCATCCCAAGTCCCTCCCTGCAGGATTGCTGTCATGTCCCGGTCATGAATAATGAGGACGTCGCTTTGGTCTCCTCCACTCAGCGTTGTCTCATAATGAAACATCCCTGTGAGCAGGATCGACGTCCGGAAGGCGCGCCACGTGCCCATATAACCGGAGTATGCATTCACGGACTAAGCTAGTAACAGACCTTGATTCAGTGTCACAAAGTAGTCGCTGGTTCAACACAAAGTCATCCCAGCGATACCCAAGTTTACCAATGGAAAGGATAAAAAAATTGAAGGTACAGTCACCTCTTGATCAACACGAGTTTAAACAACACGTTTTTTATTGAACACGAGTTTATATCTATGGAGATACGAATAACTAACGTGATATTTTCAATTTAACGCGTGTTTAATTGATGACGTTGCGCTCGATGACGTCACGCGCACCCACACTATTTCTGGTGGGAACTGCGCTGAAAAACTCCACATTTTCCCTAAACTTAATGTGTATTCAGTATTCCATGTGGCCACCTTACTTACAATAATTATGACTATGACACCGTATGTTGTCTTGTGTCCTTCTCTGTGTTCATAGTGTTCCACTGTTGGTTGAAGAAGTACGCTGCTCTTACCCCGAGCAGCTGTGACTTTGAAATGGTAAACAAAAGGGTTGGTTGGTAGATTCACTCACTGCGCAGTGTGCAGGCGGTAACTTTCTCCGAGGTACTGAGGGAACTAATCACACAGAAATGCTACGTTCAATGGGCAATCTTGGTCTTGATCTTGAGATTTCAGGGACTGTATACCTACTTTCAAGTAGAAATAGATGTTGATTAATTTCTTTCAATCATATTATATAACAGTTATTTTTATAATGAGAAACAAAAATGCGGTTACATTAAGCACTTTAGTCATCCACGGATATCCGCTCTTTTGAACATATACCACAGAAAACGTCAGCTGACCGGGCCGCTACACAACAGAAATACTAGCCCCAGACTAATCCGTCCAAGTCCGCCCCACAATTGCCGAACAGTCATGTCAGGAAACACCCTGCTCCACCAATATTGTTCCTGAGTAATAGCTGCTTTAACCATCACCGCCAAGGTACCCAGCACACTGGTGACTGGTGCGCTGTGGCGGTGTTGTGTCTTGTGTGCATGTGTGCGCATCTTCTTGTTACCTGTACGGTTTTATCGCTGCACGTTTCCTCCTCTTCTGCTTATTCACACTTTTCTTTTCTATTGCATCTCACTATTCATTATTTAAATCAATAAAAATTTGTACCCTAGGCATGTACTGCACTGGGGTAATTTTTTTGCCATTTTCTGAGTGAAAAAAAGTGCGTGCAGACTTTCCCAGTGTCCAGGAAGGTAACCCCCCTTATTACTATTGTTTCTTATGGGGAAATTATGTTCAAATAACGCCATTTTAAATAACACGACATCTCCAGGAACGCAACCCTCGTGTTAATCAAGAGGTGACTGTACTGGTTAACTATTGCATAAGGGATTTGGACAGTATAGGGGTGAACAAGAGTAGAAAATCGAGTGTAGCGAGGCTGCAGGAAGGTGGGAGGCATGCAGTTAGAAAGTTCAGAAGAGCAGTCAGCATGAAAATATTGGTATAGAAGATAGAACTCTTCGCTCAAACTTTCTGTAAGAACTCCACCCTGGACGATTCTGGGCATATTCCTCCTACTCATCCCCCCTCTGACTCCTTTATGCCTGTTATTAAGATCCTTCCAAATGATATTTTCTATGCCCTCTCTGGCCTCAACTCTCAGAAGGCTTATGGACCTGATGGAGTGCCTCCTATTGTCCTTAAAAACTGTGCTTCTGTGCTGACACCCTACCTGGTCAAACTCTTTTGTCTCTGCCTATCAACATCTATCTTTCCTTCCTGCTGGAAGTATGCCTTTGTACAGCCTGTTCCTAAGAAGGGTGACCGTTCCAATCTCTCAAACTACCGCCCTATAGCTTTACTTTCCTGTCTATCTAAAGCTTTTGAATCAATCCTTAACCGGAAGATTCAAAAGCACCTTTCCACTTCTAACCTTCTATCTGATCGCCATTATGGATTCCGCAAGGGGCGTTCTACTGGCGATCTTCTTGCTCTCTTAACTGACTCTTGGTCATTCTCTCTTAGCCGTTTCAGTGAAACTTTCTCTGTTGCGCTAGACATATCGAAAGCCTTCGATAGAGTCTGGCACCAGTCTTTGCTTTCTAAACTGCCCTCTTTCGTATTCTATCCCTCTCTCTGTTCCTTTATCTCCAGTTTCCTTTCCGGCCGTTCTATATCTGCAGTGGTAGACGGTCACTGCTCTTCCCCTAAACCTATCAACAGTGGCGTTCCACAGGGCTCTGTCCTATCACCCACTCTCTTCCTGTTATTCATCAATGATCTTCTTTCCATAACAAACTGTCCTGTCCATTCATACGCCGACGACTCCACTCTGCATTATTCAACCTCTTTCAATAGAAGACCATCAACTCAGGAAATACACGACTCCAGACTGGTGGCTGCAGAACGCTTAACCTCAGACCTTGCTATCATTTCCGATTGGGGCAGAAGGAACCTTGTGTCCTTCAATGCCTCAAAAACTCAATTTCTCCACCTATCAACTCGACACAATCTTCCAAACACCTATCCCCTATTCTTCGACAACACTCAGCTGTCACCTTCTTCAACACTAAACATCCTCGGTCTATCCTTAACTCAAAATCTCAACTGGAAACTTCATATCTCCTCTCTTGTTAAATCAGCTTCCTCGAGGTTGGGCGTTCTGTATCGTCTCCGCCAGTTACTATCCATATACAGGGGCCTTGTCCGCCCTCGTATGGAGTATGCATCTCACGTGTGAGGGGGCTCCACTCACACAGCTCTTCTGGACAGAGTGGAGTCTAAGGCTCTTCGTCTCATCAGCTCTCCTCCTCCTACTGATAGTCTTCTACCTCTTAAATTCCGCAGCGATGTTGCTTCTCTTTCTATCTTCTATCGATATTTCCACGCTGACTGCTTTTCAGAACTTGCTAACTGCATGCCTCCCCCCCTCCTGCGGCCCCGCTGCACACGACTTTCTACTCATGCTCATCCCTATACTGTCCAAACCCCTTATGCAAGAGTTAACCAGCATCTTCACTTTTTCATCCCTCACGCTGGTAAACTCTGAAACAACCTTCCTTCATCTGTATTTCCTCCTGCCTACGACTTGAACTCTTTCAGGAGGAGGGTATCAGGACACCTCTCCTCCTGAAATTGACCTTTCTTTTGGCCACCTCTTTTAATTTTTTTTTGGGAGCAGCGAGTAACAAGCTTTTTTTTTTATTATTGTTTTCTTTTTTTGTGCCCTTGAGCTGCCTCCTTTGTTGTAATAAAAAAAAAAAAAAAAATTGCGTTATTGCCGCAGAATTTAAGGGGTAAGAGACTGAGTAAAAGGGGAGAAATTGATGAGACGAAGAGCCTTAGACCCTACTCTGTCCAAGAGAGCTGTATGTGTGGAGCCCCCCACACTTAAGATGCATACTTCATAAAAGGGCGGACAAAACCCTTGGGTTCAGGAGGACGCGAGTTCAGTCCCCGACCGGTGCCACCAAGCTGGGATTTTTCAGCCGCCGCCGAGTGGCTTAAAACTACCCACATGCTGTCCAGAAGACCACCTATCAACCCGGACTCTAGATTCTAGGAATAAAGATGAGCTCCGGGAGGGCAGCATGAGCCAATGCAAGATGGCGCCACTATAAACACTCGCCTGCGCCAGAACGGGCTGGGACGACCATCAGGACCTACCGGGAAGAAGCCTTGGACCGACCATCAGGATCCACCGGGAAGAAGCCTACCGGCGCAATAGGCCAAGACGAAAAAAAAAAAAAAAAAAAAAAAAAGGACAGCATCTGTAGAAGGGAGAACTGGTGGAGACGATACAGAACGGCTAACCTCGTTGAAGCTAACTTAGTAAGAGAGGGAATATGAAGTTTCCAGTTTTTTGAGTTAAGGATAGACCGAGGATGTTTAGTGTAGAAGGTGACAGCTGAGTGTTGTTCAAGAATAGGAGACAGGTGTTTGGAAAATTGTGTCGGGTTGATAGGTGAAGAGATTGAGTTTTTGGGGTGTTGAAGGACACCAGGTTCCTCATACCCCAATCAGAAATGATAGCAAGGTCTGAAGTTAAGCTTTCTGCAGCCTCCAGTCTAGTGTCTTGTAATTCCTTTTGGGACAGTGTTACCGCCAGAAGGCGGAACGAATGATTGGAGGAAGGTGAAAGGGAAAGTATGAAGAATAAGATCAGATAAATAAGGTGAGGAGTAAATGATGGTGTAGAGTTTGGCTGTGGTGTGTCATGGTGTGTCACGGCTGCTCGGTGTTGAAGGTGCCAAGCCAGCATTTCTGTATCGTCTCGATAGCAGAAGAACAGATGAATGCCCTCGCTGACTCAGGGGGCAGGGTTGACGCATCCACACATGTGCATTTTTGATGATTCGACATGTATGATGGGCGCTCGGGGCGCTGTAGGAGGCGAGGAAGAAGGAGACAGCTAACAGTAATGGTGAAAGGAAGACGTTCCTTTTCCACAAATAGGTAAATGCAAATAATTACACACACACACACACACACACACAAAGAGAGAGAGAGAGAGAGAGAGAGAGAGAGAGAGAGAGAGAGAGAGAGAGAGAAGGGGGGGGGGGGGTAGGAGGCGGTGGCCAAGTGATCAAAGTGCGGGTGAGGTATCCTGGAGGAGTCGGGTTTTTAAGTCCTGTTCGCAGCTACTAGCTGACAAGTTTCAGTCCACGCCGCATGGTCTAAGGCTAGCCAAATGCTGTCCTGAAGACCATTTATCAACCCAGACTCTAGATAAACTCTAGAGGGGATCAAGGATGAGCTCTGGTGGAGGGGGGGGTGATAGCATTAGCCAAGCAAGATGACGCAGGAATATATCACCTGTCTGTGCTATTACGTGTTAAAGCCGTCCAACAAGCCTAATCAAGAAAGAATACCGGCGCTAGAGGCATGCAGTTAGCAAGTTCCAAAGAGCAGTCAGCATGAAAATATCGATAGAAAATAAAAAGAGAGGCAACATAGCGGCGGAATTTAAGAGGTAGAAGACTGTCAGTGTGAGGAGAGGAGTTGATGAGACAAAGAGCCTTAGACTTTACTTTGTCCTTTATACTTTCAGCTTAGAATATCATATGATGAAAATATGAAAGATTTATAGTTAATGATATGAGACAATACACCTACATTACTAAATCTTCTATTTCAGTGGATGTGATGTAATAGTTCATGAGGCAACGTTAGATGACACACTGAAGAGCAAAGCAGAGGAGTTTGGCCATTCCACACCATCACAAGCTGTCAATTTTGCCATCAGTGTTGGAGCAAAAACTCTTCTACTGAACCATTTTTCGCAGAGATATTTTCCTGCCCAACAGGAAAACTCCAAGGTTAGTTTATGTAGTGAAGAAACTAATAATGATAATTGTTCCACTGATTACCAAAGAACTGAAAAAAGAATATAGGCAACTATTTCTATATGTATGGATTAAGCCCCTAAAATTCAGACATTGAGTAGCAAGACCTATGTAAACCTTTGTGAATCAAAATAATGTTTGATGATATTCATTCCAAGCCCTTGCTTGAGTTTTTCCTCCTACAAAAACATGAGTGAAAGATGTTCTACAACAATACATGTTTTGAAATAAAGTATTATACTATATTCACCGACATTTTAGTCGTTCATGTTTCAAGTTATTGCTCCGTAAGGATAATGTCTTATTATGTCATGTCTTATAAATGATAAGATGACCCATTCCGAGGCTTCCCATTGTAACCGGATGGCGGTGGCGCCGTCAAACGGCTGAAGAATACTTTCGCTTGTTGAACTGGCGCCTACTCAAGATTATTATTACACTATTGATATTATCATCCGGGATTTTTGTTAAAAGTATTCACATGAGATAGCCTCTATTGTGGCAGGAGTACAGAAATGTATCATAATGACTTTGACAGCTATGTTGGTCAACTAGACTAACTTTCTAGGGTATCTGACTAATTTTAACTAGCATTTTATTTTTGAGAATCATAGGTTACTCATTGTTCTAAGATTGCTCGAAGCCTAGCCTGTTGAAAATTAGTCGGCAATTAGTCCACGGGCCAAGACTAACTGAAATTACGGCAATTAGTCCACGGGCCAAGACTAACTGAAATTACGGCAATTAGTCCAAGGGCCAAGACTAACTGAAATTACGGCAATTAGTCCACGGGCCAAGACTAACTGAAATTAGTCACTCAGCGTAATTTTTTAGACGGCATGACTAATCATTGCTGTCAGTGTATGGATATGAGACAAAGACTAGATAGTAACTTGAGGAGGCGAATTGATGTCTTCCGTAATAAGCAGCTATGTAGCGTCATGTGATATTCCTGGAGTGACTGTTCCAAACTGGCCAAAGCTTCTTGAGATTAAAAGGAGGCCTATTACCTGCATAATCCATAAAGGCTAACTCTGCTATATGAGCATGTGCAGTGACATCTCAAGTAATGGACGGCTTACTCTTTTGATTTTGCAGTGCCCTTGTCATTAAGTCGCAAATTTTGGAAAATCAACCGCTTTGGTGCGAATCGCCATAACTCCCTTTTTTCTGGGGCTACAGAAAAGTTTTTGGTATCAATCGACGGCAAAATGAAAGGGCTATTTCTAAATTAGCAACCAGGCTCGAAAACTGACTCGAAAGGGTCAAAAAATGAATAAATTCGCAAAAAACGACTGTAAAACACCTATTTTTGAGTTCCCAACCTTGAAACCCACTCATTTTTTGAGAACTTAAGAAAAATGTATTTACAAGTGATTTAGCCCTGCCAATGTGTTTTCCAAAATGGTGCATAACATTTCCTTACTCCCAGTAGTTTTGTTGCTAGAGCTCGAAACGTAAACCCTGTCGGGAGCGATTTTGACGAACTCCAAGCACTTTGGTTGAATACAAAAAAAAAACATGTATAATAAGGCACTTAATATAGGTTGATTTATATAGTGAAATGATTATAATATAATCATTTCACTATATAAATCAACCTATATTAAGTGCCTTATTATACATGTTTTTTTTTTTTTTTTTTTTTTTTTGTTTGTTTGTTGCTATTATTATATTATAATAATAGCAACTTTTTATATAGATATCTTAAAATGGTTAAAATGGTTCAACATATTGAAGTGTTCATATATGATTTCTTATGCAGATATATAAATTTTTGTGGCGTCAGGAAGGTTTTTCGTCGCGGCGCGTGAAATGAGTCAGATTCGGCGAATGTTCGTCGCAACTTCTGGTCGAGCTCAAGCGAAAACTACTGAAGCTAGGAAGGCGTGCTTGGTGGCAAATGAAAGCTCTGTTAATACAGATTAATAATAAGAAAAAAAAACTGGTAAGCACTAAATAAATAAAAAGAGTTATGAGCAGAAATATTAGGACATGTCCAAATCGTGGCAAAAGGGCCGAAAAACAGGCTATTTTGTGACGGCTCAATAACAAACTTGGAATTGAGCTATCAAAAAATCCTTCAAGTTGGTCATACTACATTGCCAAGAGGGGCTACATGCCAAATTACAGCCTTCTAGAGGCAACAGCAATGCCACACTAGACGAAAACGGCAAAGTGTCTGGAGTTCATCAAAATCGCTCTCGATAGGGTTTACGTTTCGAGATCTAACCATGAAACTACTGGGAGTAGGGAAATCTTATGCACCATATTGGAAAGCACATTGGCAGGGCTAAATCATTTGTTACATAAGTTTTTTGAAATTCTCAAAAAATGACCGGGTTTCAAGGATGGGAACTCAAAAATAGCTTTTTTTCCCCTGAGTCGTTTTTGCAGATTTATTCGATTTTTGACCCTTTTGAATCGTTTTTTGAGCCCGGTCGCTAATTAAAAAATATAGCCCTTTCATTTTGCTGTCGATTGACACCAAAAACTTTTGTAGCCCGAGAAATAAGGAAGTTATGGCGATTCGCACCAAAGCGGTGGATTTTCCAAAATTCACGGCTTAATGACAGGGCTGCGGCAAGTGTGTGTTCCATAGTATAGGGTTCATTGGCATGTGGCATGCTACCCAACGTTGACACTGCTCACTGTTTTCACTCCTGTTAAGAGACAATCCCGAGTGTAGGAGGCCAAAAGGAAACTTACAAAACTCGTGGCTTGAGCAAGTCACGGATTCTGCCATGAGGTACTGAAGATGGAAAGGGGGCATACATGGAGACTTCCTCAGAGGGTCCCCGGGTTTGGCGTTGTAGGGTTAGTAAGGCTACGTGACTCCCCCATCTGTATGCCCCGATTAACTGATTGACTCGTTGATGCTGTATAGTGTTGCCTGTTAGCTTGTAGAATGAGATATGGCCCAGAGACTACCAACAAGTAGATCGATAAGAAAGCATTTTTAACCCTTTCACGCACCATGACGTGATTCGCATCAAAACGGAATTGTCTACATCTGAGCTTTTGACTCGAATCGCATAAAAAAACTTCTAAACATTCGCCAAAAATAAAGTATCTTTCAGAATCGCGTCAAAGATCCAAGCTAGACCTATAAAATAAAAAAAATGAAAGTGATGGTGATGATGGAAAGTGTGAAAAAAACAACCTCCAGCAGAGTGTTAGCGAGAGAGACTAGGTGGTATTTATTATGATTATTATTACGTCTAGCGAAGTTCTTCCAGACAGCTAATAATCATGTTTGTTATTATTATTATCAAAACTCTGTTCTTGACAAAATTGACTTCTATTTTGACCTACCTGTTGTGTTTTCTTTGCTGCCCTTGACCTGTTTCTTCTACTGGAGAGAACAGAATAGATAGAAAAATATAGTTTTCCTCCATTTTCTCAAGAACTACTGGCCGTATGAAAATTCCAATGATAGCGTTGGAATCATCATAAAAACCCCCTTTTATTGCAACTCAGGAAGTTTTGAGCTACTAGGTGGTGAACGTAAGCATTTCTTATTAATCGTTATCATTGTTTTTTTTGGAGTCGGTAAACTTCGCTATTTATTTGCATTTCTTGGTATTTTTTCTTTCACAAGGCAGAATAACTCTTCCAAAATCAATGATATATAATAATGCCAGGAAAAAAGAATATTCATGGGTGAGATTGATAACATGATAAAAAAAAATCGCTGCACGGTCAGGCCATTCTGCGAGGCCCTCCAGGGAGCCCCAGATGTATGTCGCAGCGGAAGGAGAAACATATTAAAGTTTTGGTGCATGAAAGGGTTGCGTGAAAGGGTTAACAGTAGAATATATATTTTTTTTTTAAACCAAACTTGTGGGGTTGACCCTTGCATAGATACTGCTATCCAGGGTTTGGAATTTGCACTGGATTTAAAAAAAAATGTGTATCAAAGTATCAATAGCTCAGTTGATTTTAATAATAATGAATAAGAAAACACAGGACTTACGTTCAATTGTAAACATTAAAATGTATAGAAATATTAAATTCGGTTGTGTATCGAGATCTTTCATGCCCAAAATACACAAAAAATTATAGAAATGTGATGCTATGTTATTCTTCCTCACAGAGACCCAGCGTGGCCATTCTGCAGGAGCAGGCAGAGGCAGCAGCTGACTCTACCCTTCATGTGCAATGTGCTGAGGATTTATTTGTTTTTGAAGTACCAAATAACCATCAAGACGAGTGATGTTGATCTGTTACATACTGGGAGAGTGTAATCATTTAATTTTACTCTCTAAAACATAACTTAGACCATAAAGAATATAATTTCTGTATTGAGCAATTCTGTAATCTAATTCAGCATCTCCTTTGCAAACAGGGGACAAGATCCCTAAAAAATATTTTTCGACCCAGAGGTCAATATTGAGTTATTAACATCATAATCACCCTTGAAATGTCTGGCATCTTCTGTGAAAGCTGCAAGTTGATGCCATTATTCCTTATATTTTTAAATCGCCTATGTTTACCATTATTTAAATGCCCCGTGCGCTCCAAGCCACGTGTTATTGCTATTGCTTATTGTTTTGATGATATTGAAGCTTTTTTCTGCTTTTTGGGGGGCATTTTTTAGTGCTTTATCCCTTTTGGCTATCATAGGGCAACATCGAGAGAGCGAGAGAGTAGTAGGAGGAGTGAGTCACATTTGTAACTGTAGTGTCCCCTCTGACTCCTTGAGAGGAGGATGTCATGTGCTCAGCTCCCAAGCGTCTTTCTCGTTTTGCGAAGCTGTTCCTGAATTTAAGAGGATTTGAAGCCATGGGTTGCCCATCTAAGCTCAGGAAAACGCACCTAGAAAAAGTTATGAAAATGACTGAGAGGAGGAGCAGGAGAAGGGAAGAGAGCGTAGCTTCGGGTGAGCAAGCCCTATCTCCTGCCCCCCAGCCAGCCACCACCTCATGACCTGAGTCATCACCACTGCCTAACCCAGTACCCTCAACCTCCCAGCATTCACCTCCACCATCATAAGTGACTACCATAGCACCAGAAGTAACACGGACATCTTTGTGATGCCAGCTGTTCAATAAGGAGTTTTTCCTCCTCATGAAGATGAAGAAAGACTTATACTTAGTCGCAAACAACTGGAAAGCCTTATTTCAACAGCATGCACAAAATGCTGGGAGAGAAAGACGCTTCAGCTGACTCGTAACTGTTTTGACTCAACCGTCACTATCACGTGTCCTCACCTGCGAGTGAGTAATATCCTGTATACAGGAAGGGACCAGGTACCTTAAAGCCTAAACACTAAAATAAACATTGAATTACCTTTAATTGCTGTTATTATCCCAATATATGTACAATTATGCCACATAAAGCTTGTAAATATGATGATATGCACTACTCAGAAGAAAATGGCTCGTATCTCAAAAGTAAGGTTTTTGACCTTTAGGGCAAAATCACGGTGTGAGGTTTTCAACTGACTGCAGACATAAAGGTATGTTAAGACAGAGGAAAGAAAGGAGAATTTTTCTGTAGATTTAGATTTTTGAAAAAATGTATGTAAATCTCGGTATAATTTTTTTCCAAAAAAAAGCTAAAGTTTTGTCATCATGATTTTGTAGATTTTTTTTTTCGAATATGCAATGCGAAAATGAAAATCTAAAACTACAGAATTAAAGCTACATGTATCTGGATTGTACAGACTGATTCTCAAGACATTAAGAAGAAAAAACCCTGAGTAATTTTGATTAATGCCAACAGCATTTATTGGCATTTACCCAGCACATTATAATTTATTTCTCGTCACCTAATGATCGGATCTGAGTGATACTTGGATACTGTACAGTTAACCTACTAAGACATTTACGTACCAAATTTCATATCGATCTTAAAAAAATGAATGTCAGCCTCTAAGTGGAAGGCGTCTTCTTTCCTTAAGCTTATTTTTATCAGTTTCTTAATTCCTTCACAAACTGCTCAACAAATTTGAAACTATAAGAAAACTAATATAATCAATCAATTAAAATATCTTTTTAAGCTGTGAACTACGATAGTGTCTGAATATTTTTTTTTCCCAAAGTATGTATATGCCTACCTCAAAAGTCTCGCCCTTCCTTTAGGAATTATTGTTGTAATTACCGACTCATTATCCCAGCTCACATTCAATATGCTTCAGTGTGCTCATCATTTTAGAGAGCTAAGTATTTTTCCACATCATAAATTGACACTATAAAAGGAAGTTGCATATCAGTACATGACTAGTGTCCTGTATCTCACAGATTACTGATAATTTATTTAACCCGGTTACTTTCGATTTACGCGAGTATTGCGTCCTTGAAGAGGTCGCGTAAATCAAAATCAATATAAATCAAACAAGAGGTATGTTTCTGTCGAAAAATAAATGCCGTATTTTGCGGCGTATAACGCGCACCCCAAACTTTAAGACAACAATTTTGAAAAAAAAAAAAGTTCTTGAAATGCTCAGAAATATGTACGGGTTAAAGAACAATGACAATGTACAATTTCCCGAAATTTATATATTTTTGGTGTAATCTTTACTGCTTGAATAGGCGCACCTAACAATACCATAGCCGATCCAGGATTCAGGACGTTTCCTAAGTGAAAGAAGGTAATGTTATACTTGTATTTCGTAAAGAATCCCTATTACCAAAAACTAACTAAAATTTGAGTATTCTTTTTCTTTAACATAACATTCAATAAACAACAGAACAATAATCTGAAAATACGTATAGCCACCCTTGCCGGATTGTCGTACTCAGAGCATTGTATTTAACGGTTTCTGACGCCTAACTATTGCCAAGAAACATCAGGATCTACTCGTTGAACGATAACTATAAATTAGTTTCGTTTTTGGAGTCCAGAAGACAGTTTTGGGGCAGGAAGTTGGGAAATATAATCGGCTGAGTATGACAATCTGGCAATAATCTGTGGCCGAGGCAGCAGCAGCGTGCCATATTGCGGGTATCAGATACCTAAAACAGCATACTTTTACTGCGCAAAGCAGGTGATGTCACTTATTGTGACTTCGTGAGCTTTCATATTTATCTATTTGTGTATATTTCATGGTGGCAAAACTTAAAATTGCTTGTTTCATTTTTACTAGTGACACGAATTTGTGACGGTTTCTGAGGCTACTGACAGTAATCTCAACTCTTTTTCCTCCTAGAGTAGAGAGACACCTACCGAAACGGGGGTAAGTCACTCCCGGTGAGGTATATACAGGAAGCGAGGTGGGAGCTGCAAGCCTATCGAAGACTCTTCCCGTGTCCTCACTTTCCGTTTCCCTATTGTCTCATTATCACCAGAGAGTAGTTCAGCATTGTAGTGTTACTCGGGTTCGGTTGAATAAACCACTTTGCGGTATCGGATCCCTTTGCTGATTCAACCTATTAACATTCATTTGCAATAAGCAAACCAGGAAATCACAACCAGAAACAATAACATTCACAAAATTTGCAATAAATATATGGAAGAAATGTAAGTCATGTAAATTTTACATAATTCAGTATAAAATAAAAAAAAACTCACAACATGGCCGCACTGTCTGTCCACACAGACCCGAATAACATCACTAGCAGAGTCCCCCACAGAGACAAACATCAACCAGTATAGTCCTCCCTCAGAGACATAAGGGAAACAAGACAGCAGCCACTCCACACACTGCTGAAATGTAACATCATAATCCTAATAACTGTTCACAAACTATAATAAAATCTCATCACTGGAATAAAACGGCGAAAAACTTTCTGTCGGTGATGCGCCATATGTTTCACTTATTCCGCTCTCCAGTAATGGAATGAACACTAACACCCGTACAAATGAACCCTATTGATGATCCAAGTCCAAGGCTGACACATGACTAATCTATAGAAAAATTCTTTGCACAAAATGCAAACTTAGGACATACCTTTAATGCGTATGCTCAAAACCTCCAGGCTCCAGCTGGGCTCCACTGAGACGGTGGGACCCAGCGGCGCCCCACCTCTGACACGTCAACAGCAACGCCCTCTATACAGTTCAAGTAACATAAACCCTATTAAAGCCTTAATCTGAGTATTAATGAACAATTAATCACAGAATCTCTAAATTTGCATATCTACTACAAGTAATTTTATGGTCCAATATAAGCATCAATGGCGCGCAAAACTATAACCAAAACTTCGTAATACAACACGTAAATAGACCACGCGCAGGTGGTTCCACATACTCTGTGATACTTAGTTATGCTGGGATCACACATCTGCGATTTTGCCTCTGCGACTTACTGCGATACCGAAAATGTGAAAAAAAGTGGTGAAATCGCAATCTACTGCACTCTTGCTGCAACAATCGTAACAAGAATCGCAGAGACTCTTTCCGAAACGAAGCAGAGTCGCCACGTATTGCGGGTGATCGCGCAATGCGGCCACCGCTGCGATTTGTTTTGTAATGTTCAAAACAGATCGCAACTGCCTCTGCGATTCCCTTATCGCTCGACTCATTGCAGCGTGATCGCAGTGTGAACGCAGTGAAATCGCAGCACACTGCGACTCGGCAACGATATCGTTGCAATGATTGCAGTGGCTTACTACAAGTCGTTGGCGAATCTAGCAACTTTCTCATCACGAGATGTGGCAATGAGGTATCGCAGCGGCGTCTCCTATAAATAAGCTGGGCGAGCGACGCTCCCTCGCCCTGTCCCCCTATTTAGGGGGTAAATCCTAAAGAAGAAGAAGGAGACGCTCCCTCAGTGCATTTAAACTGGTTGCCCAGCCATGCAGGCGTGGTGGGCAATGACGCTGCAGACCGCGCTGCCGGCGAGGCCACTCTGCTCCCCAACGTAACGTGCCTCGTTCCTCCGAGCATGTCACTGCTCAAGCGTGGCATGGCAGCCCATGCCTCGGCGGGTGTCGTCAGGGACCTTGAAGAGGCCCTGGCGGCCGGCTCACCTTCTGCGCACTGGTATACCTCGGCGACGGGCTCCGGCAGACGTCAGGTCCCATTAGGCGCCCCCAGGCGAGTGGGTTCCAACCTCCACCGCCTGCGCCTCGGGTACAGGTGTGCCTCGCTCCTGGACCTAGACGACCCGGTCCCGGTGGAGTGCCCTTACTGCGAGGAGGAGGTCATCCAGCCGCTCCTCCACTACCTCCTCGAGTGTGGGGGGACACGCCATCTCCTCCACAACCCGGACGGGCTGCCGGCACCGGAGCTCATCATGGCCCTCAATGATGAAGCTCTGGTGCGTCTCATTACCACATGTGAGCCCCCGAGGTAAACCCCCCGATAACATTTCGCCACATCAGCTCACGGGCCGTCCAAAGTGGCAAAGGCCCGTTTCCCCCTAGGGGATAAATCACTAAGAAGAAGAAGAAGAAGAAGACGCTCCCTCGCTTGATTTTCACACTGCCGTGCTCTGGTGACGACTGCCTCCGGAGTCCCAACTGCCTCTCGCTCTGCCAGCCACCGCTCCCGCCCACAGTGTGCCCCACAACGTCTTGTCCCCTTCAGGACCCCTTCTACATCATGCTGAAGGAGAGGAAGTACAGCGACCTGACAGCAGCTGCTGGTTTGTTTTCCTAGATACACGTTTTTCCCAACAGATTTGACCTGACGACCTCACCGCAGCTGCGGACTTTTGTTATTGTCCTAACGCGCCAAATTATTTTCGTCTTGCCTCGCCCATATCTTCACCATGCCGTCCCTCAAGCGCTGTTCCGAGTGTGGCCTTCGTATCGCCAAGCAGTACTTTCTTTTCAAGGACGTTTGTAGGTTCTGCGTTAAGACTCAGAAGGATGATCAGATGATCATAGAGTTAAAGCATAGGGTTACGACTCTCGCCGCCCAGGTAGACATATTAGTTAGTGCAGCAGAAACAAGCCCCGCCTCCTCCTCTTCCCCTTCCTCTTCCTCTTCCTCTTCCTCTTCTACCTCGTCCTCCTCCCCTCCATCACCGGCTTTTGTATTCTCTTTTCCCACACAGCAGCCCCTCCCATCCTCCTCGACCATATCCACTCTCCCCTCTTCCCAACAAGCCCCCGCCTCCTCCTCTTCCCCTTCCTCTTCCTCTTCCTCTTCTTCCTCGTCCTCCTCCCCTCCATCAACGGCTTTGGTATTCTCTTCTCCCACACAGCAGCCCCTCCCATCCTCCTCCTCGACCATTTCCACTCTCCCCTCTTCCCACCTCTCCTTCTCCTCTTCCTTCTCCTCCTCCTCCTCCTCCCCGCTTTCCTCTTCCGTCCCCCCTCTCCCCTCTTCCCACCCCCCTCCTCCTCCTCCTCTCCCTCTTTCTCCTCCTCGTTCGTCCCTCCCTCCCACACCTGTCCCTCACCTTCCCTTTCCCCCTCTTCCTCCTCCCTCTCCTCGTCCGTTCCTCCCTCACCCTCCCTTTCTCCTCCTCCTCCTTCAGTCGAGTCGATGTAACACAGACATTGGAAGGAGTTTCTTTTCAAACCGAGTCATCCGTCACTGGAACAATCTTCCCTCAGAAGTAGTAAATGCGAATACCATCAACTCCTTCAAATATAGTATCGACCGTCATTTCGCTGCGTCGGGAGTAAACTGAATAACGAGGGGCTTTCATCTGCTCCTCAATATCGAGGCGCTTTCATCTGCTCATGAAGCCCCAAGTGGCGGTCGAGCAGATTAAATCACCAAAGCGGGCGACCTCGTAATGAGCCAATAGGCTTTCTGTTGCCTGCATTTCCATGTTTCCATGTTTCCTCTTTCTTCTCCTCCTCCTCTCCACCTTCCACCTCTTCCACAATTTCTTCTCGTTCTTCACAGCAGGTCCCTCCCCTCCCTTCCCGCTCTCCCCTCCCCCCTTCACCCACCCCTCCTTCTGGTCCCTCTCCTGGCCGCCGGGTGCTTGTTGTTGGTGATAGTCAGAAACGTTATGTTGACAGGTATTTTTGCTCCAAGGATAAGAACAGGACGAGGGTGTGTTTCCCAGGGGCAGGGGTGGGCCATATATCAGACAGGATTGAGACGTGTATGGCAAACGAGGGATCGAACCTCATCGTCTTTCTCAGCTGTGGCGGAAACGAAGTTTCCCGTGTGCCAAGCGAGGACCTTCTCAGGCGTGTTAGGGAATTGTTAGGTAGGATACGAGATGCTGGTGGGTCGCCAGTAGTGTGTGGCGTTCTGCCAAGGAGGGGCGTTGGCGATGGATGGCTGTCCAGGGCGACAGAAGTGAACAGCAGACTTGCTGAGCACTGTGAGCGCAATGGGTGGCTGTTCGTCGACAATTGGGACCTCTTCTTTGGCAACGACGCCCTCTACGCCCGTGACGGGATACATTTGACGTTCAAGGGTGTTGAGGCTCTCTTAGACTCCCTTGAGCGAACATTTAGTACCCTGAGGGATTTTTTAGTATAGACGAGGGGGGGGAGGAGTAATGGGAGAGGACATCTAGCTCATAATACAACCAGACAGCTTAGAAGTAATTATAGGGGAGTAACAGAGGGCGGGCTAAGAATCTTCTATACTAACAGCAGTAGCCTCAGAAACAAGATAGACTTACTAAGGGGTGAAGCTTGTTCAGAAATTTTTGACATAATAGCGATCACTGAGACATGGATAGACACTGCCAATAGAAATTTTAGATCGGAATTTGAAATCACAGGTTATCAGATGTTTCACAAAGACAGAAGGGGCAGAAAGAGAGGTGGAGTTGCGCTGTATGTTAAAGACTCACTTAAATGTTTAGTTAACCATTCAGTCAAAACTAACATGGATTCAGAATCAGTTTGGGTGGACGTTTACAAAGGGAAAGAAAAACTAACTCTAGGAGTTCAGTACAGGCCACCCAACCTTAACAGGCAGGACACGAGTATATTACTACAGAAGATTGGCAGGGCGAGTAGGAGTAGAAATGTCTGCGTAATGGGGGACTTTAATTATAGGAATATAGACTGGGAAGGCCTAGTGGGTGACCTGAAAGCCGAGGACTTTCTTGAAGTTATACAAGATAATTTCCTTAAGCAGGTAGTTACTGAGCCTACCAGAGGAGATAACATATAATACTTAGTCCTAACTAATAATGGAAACTTGCTACATGAGTTGGAGGTGGGCGGAGAGATAGGAAATAGCGACCACAGAACGGTTCGTTTTAGCTTAGATTGGACGGTAACCCGCGAACCAAACCCAGTGTTAGTACCAGATTTTAGAAGAGCAAATTACGAGGGGCTTCGAAGACATCTTGAAGGGGTAAACTAGGATAATTTAAGGATTCATTAGGGCCAGAACTGTGGGTTGGAGAGCCAGGAGAACCAGGTAGAAATGTCTTACAATAATTTAGTTAGAGTAATAGTAGAGGGGCAAGGACAGCATATACCACAGCGAACACTTAGAAAAGAAAACAATGACCCTAAGTGGATGACTCGTGGACTAAAACACGAGATAGGGTTAAAGAAGGGAATTTATCAGAAAATAAAGAATAGTGAAACACATCTCAGGGGCCGATATGTCGAACTATCTAGATTAGTGAAGAAAAACACCAGGATAGCAAAAAGGAGTCATGAGATCAAACTAGCAAATGAGGCGAAAAGTAATCCTAGGGGCTTCTTTCAGATGTATAGAACAAAAACACGGGAGAAAATTGGACCGCTGAAAACAAACGCAGGGGAGCTAGTGGAAAATTACGAAAATATGAGCACATTGCTGAACGATTACTTCCTTTTAGTATTCACACAAGAGGATCGAACGACTATTCCGGAAAGGGTTCAGGTGTACGAGGGCGGGGATGGCGATAAATTGAGGAATATAATAATTACCAGGCAAGTAGTTCAGGATGAGATAGATAAGCTTAAGAAGAATAAGTCGCCAGGTCCTGACGGGATATTTCCGAGGGTATTAAAGGAATTAGGTGATGTACTCAGTGACCCACTAACCGACATCTTTAAGATGTCGGTAAATACTGTTTATGTGCCCAGCCTATGGAAAGTAGCTAATGTGACGCCGATTTTAAAAAAGGGGGACAGGTCAGCTGCTTCACACTATCGCCCAATTAGCTTAACATCGGTTATAGGAAAGATGCTGGAGTCCATAATAGCCAGGAATATTCGTGAGCATCTACAGAAACATAGCTTAATTCACGACTCACAGCACAGGTTCACGAAAGGTAGGTCATGCCTCACCAATCTCTTGTCCTTCTACAATAAAGTATTTGAGGCAGTAGACAGAGATGAAAATCATGATGTAATCCATCTTGATTTTAGTAAAGCGTTTGACAAAGTTTCTCACCAACGACTGTTGCTTAAATTACAGGCTCACGGAGTAGAGGGTAAAGTTTTGAACTGGGTCAAGGCGTGACTTAGCAATAGGAAGCAAAGAGTGCAAATCAATGGTAAAAGATCTGACTGGAGATGTGTTACGAGTGGGGTCCCACAAGGTTTGGTATTAGGTCCACTTTTGTTTATTATTTATATCAATGACTTAAGATACAGGAATTAGTAGTGATGTCAGTAAGTTTGCAGATGATACCAAGATCGGTAGAGTAATTGAGTCGGATCAGGACGCTAGTATTCTCCAGGATGAACTAAACAGATTGTATGACTGGGCTGATAAATGGCAGATGGAGTTCAATGTAGGGAAGTGCAGTATTCTGAGTGTAGGTAGGAACAAACCCTCTCATAACTATTGCTTAAATGACACTCTTATGAGCAGGTCTGGGTGCGAGAGAGATTTAAGGGTCTTAGTGAGCTCTGATCTCCGTCCAAGGGCACAATGCATTCAAGCTAGAAATCGAGCAAATAGGGTACTGGGATATATTTCAAGGAGCGTAAGCAACAAAAGCGCCGAAGTCTTCTTCAAACTATATTTAGCATTAGTTAGACCTCATCTTGACTACGCAGTTCAGTTCTGGTCACCTTACTTTCGAATGGATATCAAAATGTTAGAATCAGTGCAGAGGAGGATGACTAAGATGACTCAGGGGTTGAGAAACTTGCCATACGAGGAAAGACTCAAACAGTTAAACTTGCATTCTCTAGAAAGGCGAAGGGTGCGTGGAGACATGATCGAGGTTTATAAATAGATGAAGGGCTTTAATAAGGGGGATATTCATAAGGTTTTGTTGGTAAGAGAACCGGGTAGGATACGAAGTAATGAGTTTAAACTGGATAAATTCAGATTCAACAGGGACATAGGCAAAAATTGGTTTACTAACAGGGTGGTGGATGAGTGGAATAGGCTTAGCAGTCATGTGGTGAGTGCCAATACAATTGTCACATTCAAAAATAGATTAGATAAATTCATGGACAGCGATATTAGGTGGGGTTAGATACATGGGAGCTTAGGTTCAAAGGAGCTGCCTTGTTCAGGCCTACCGGCCTCTTGCAGAGTCCTGCGTTCTTATGTTCTTCTTATGTTCAAACCCCCCAAAAGACCAAGAAGATCAAAGTCTCTCCACCAGCCCCCACACTTACCAATCCACCAAGCCCCAAACCACCACCATCATCGTCAACATCGTCCAACACACCCTCAACACCTGAAGACCAGCCTGCCTGCTGTGGAGATATTGGCCACCTACCATTCTGTGGAAGTAATCGGGAATCCACAGGAAGTTATACAGGCGCTGCCAGCTCCTCCACCCCCACCAGCACCTGTTTTACAGGAACAAAATGAGTCCGATCCAGAGTGGCCTGTCCAAGAAGAAAGTGAGGAGGAAGACGCCGACGAAGAAGAAGAAGAAAAATTACCATCAGAGGGCCAGGCTGCATGTGGAAAGAGGGTGAGGCCACTGTCCCTTCCGGCAGAGGTTGAGAGGGAGCTGGGGAAATGGCTGCTGGGACTGAGCAAAGACTCCGAGCCAACAGCTCTCACGTCCACGAACATAAATGTATAATCTGCATCCACAACAGCCAGCAGGACCACCGAAAAGAACTTCTTGTAATTATAGTAGTGTGAACCACTAAACTCTGGATTTTTTTTTTTTTTTTTACAGCAAAGAAGACAGCTCAAGGGCACAAAAAAGTAAACATTAATAAAAAAAAAAGCCCGCTACTCGCTGCTCCTAAAAAGAATCCAAAGAGGTGGCCGAAAGATAGGTCAGTTTCGGGAAGAGAGGTGTCCTGATACCCTCCTCTTGAAAGAGTTCAAGTCGTAGGCAGGAGGAAATACAGATGAAGGAAGATTGTTCCAGAGTTTACCAGCGTGAGGGATGAAAGAGTGAAGATGCTGGTTAACTCTTGCATAAGGGGTTTGGACAGTATAGAGATGAGCATGAGTAGAAAGTCGAGTGCAGCGGGCCGGGAGGGGGAGGCATGCAGTTAGCAAGTTCAGAAGAGCAGTCAGCGTGGAAATATCGATAGAAGATAGAAAGAGAGGCAACATTGCGGCGGAATTTAAGAGGTAGAAGACTATCAGTATGAGGAGGAGAGCTGATGAGACGAAGAGCCTTTGCCTCCACTCTGTCCAGAAGAGCTGTGTGAGTGGGAGCCCCCACACATGAGATGCATACTCCATACGAGGGCGGACAAGGCCCCTGTATATGGACAGCAACTGTGCAGGGGAGAAGAACTGGCGGAGACGGTACAGAACGCCCAGCCTCGAGGAAGCTGATTTAGTAAGAGATGAGATATGAAGTTTCCAGTTGAGATTTTGATAGAAGATAGAAAGAGAGGCAACATTGCGGCGGAATTTAAGAGGTAGAAGACTATCAGTATGAGGAGGAGAGCTGATGAGACGAAGAGCCTTTGCCTCCACTCTGTCCAGAAGAGCTGTGTGAGTGGAGCCCCCCCACACATGAGATGCATACTCCATACGAGGGCGGACAAGGCCCTGTATATGGACAGCAACTGTGCAGGGAGAAGAACTGGCGGAGACGGTACAGAACGCCCAGCCTCGAGGAAGCTGATTTAGTAAGAGATGAGATATGAAGTTTCCAGTTGAGATTTTGAGTTAAGGATAGACCGAGGATGTTTAGTGTTGAGGAAGGTGATAGCTGGGTGTTGTCAAAGAATAGGGGATAGTTGTTTGGAAGATTGTGTCGAGTGGATAGGTGGAGAAACTGTGTTTTTGAGGCGTTGAAGGACACCAGGTTCTTCTTGCTCAATCGGAAATAATAGTAAGGTCTGAGGCTAAGCGTTCTGCAGCCTCCAGCCTTGAGTCGTTAAGTTCCTGAAGGGTGGGTCTTCTATTAAAAGAAGTTGAATAATGCAGAGTGGAATCATCGGCGTAGGAATGGATAGGACAGTTCGTTTTGGAAAGAAGATCATCAATGAACAACAGAAAAAGAGTGGGAGATAGGACAGAACCCTGTGGGACACCACTGTTAATAGATTTAGGGGAAGAACATTGACCGTCTACCACGGCAGAAATAGAACGGTCAGAAAGGAAACTGGAGATAAAGGTACAGAGAGAAGGATAGAAACCGTAGGAGGGTAGTTTAGAAAGCAAAGATTTGTGCCAGACCCTATCAAAAGCTTTTGATATGTCCAGCGCAATAGCAAAAGTTTCACCGAAACGGCTAAGAGAGGATGACCAAGAGTCAGTTAAGAAGGCTAGGAGATCACCAGTAGAACGCCCTTTGCGGAACCCATACTGGCGATCAGATAGAAGGTCAGAAGTGGAAAGGTGCTTTTGAATCTTCCGGTTAAGGATTGATTCAAAAGCTTTAGATAGACAAGAAAGTAAAGCAATAGGACGGTAGTTTGAGGGATTGGAGCGGTCACCCTTCTTAGGTACAGGCTGTATGAAGGCATACTTCCAGCAAGAAGGAAAGGTAGATGTTGACAGGCAGAGGCGAAAGAGTTTGACCAGGCAGGGTGACAGCACGGAGGCACAGTTTTTAAGGACAATAGGAGGCACTTCATCAGGTTCATAAGCCTTCTGAGGAATGAGGCCAGAGAGGGCGTAGAAAACATCATTTCTAAGAATCTTAATAAAATGCATAAAGGAGTCAGACGGGGGATGAGTAGAGGAATATGCCCAGAATCGTCCAGTGTGGAGTTTTCAGTGAAAGTTTGAGAGAAGAGTTCAGCCTTAGAGATAGATGAGACGGCAGTGTTGCCGTCAGGACTGAGGAGTGGAGGGAAAGATGAAGAAGTGAAGTTGGAGGAGATGTTTTTGGCTAGATGCCAGAAGTCACGGGAAGAGTTAGAGAAAGCAAGGTTTTGACATTTTCTATTAATGAAAGAATTTTGGTTAGTCGGAGAATAGATTTGGCACGATTTCGGGCAGAAATGTAAAGTTCATAATTAGCATTAGTTTGAAGGCTCTGGTATCTTTTGTGAGCTACCTCTCTATCATTGACAGCACGAGAACAAGCGTGATTAAACCAAGGCTTTTTAGCGTGAGGAGTAGAGAAAGAACGAGGAATGTATGCCTCCATTCCAGAGACAATCACCTCTGTGATGCGCTGAGCACACACAGAGGGGTCTCTATCCTGGAAGCAATAATCATTCCACGGGAAATCGGAAAAGTACATCCTCAGGTCGTCCCACCGAGCTGAAGCAAAATGCCAGAAGCATCGCCTCTTCGGTGGGTCCAGAGGGTGTACAGGAGCGATAGGACAGGATGCAGAAATAAGATTGTGATCGGAGGATTCCTGATTCCTGATGCGTATGTGTTTCCCGTTATTGCACCCAGGGTGTGGGGGAAATTCCAGCTTTCTTGGAACCCACTGGCAATCTCCTTCCAACCCTCCACTGAGTCTGGCATTTGCAGGAATTCATCTCCAAACGCAGCAACTATGGCTCTGCACATCTCAGGAACAACAAGGAAGATGGTGTTGGGTGCCACACGGAATGCATAACCAAGGCTCTTGTAGGAATTCCCTGTTGCGAGGAATCTGAGGGTTAAAGCAACACGTAAGCCAGGGTCCAAGGGCTTCCTCCAGAACGTTGTCTTCTTTTCGATGTAGGGTCGAACACGCTCTACTATCTCGTTAAACATGGTCTCAGTGATTCAGATGAAGTTCTGGAAGAGCAGAGGGTCCTCGTCAGCCAGCTCACGCATCAGGTTTTGATAGTGGCCTTTGGTGGCTTGTCGTGTCAGGTATCCACGTACCCAAGTACTTCGGGCTTTCCTTTTCTCCCTTTTCTGTATCAGCTGTTCAACATATTGGAGGGTTATTATGGGCAATCTCTCAAAGGCCACTATAGCTGCAACTAGCTGAGGATTCTTCACAATGTCACAGTCGATAAAGTCAATGAGGTTCATGGTGTTGGCGTTGCTACTGGAGAGGTAGATTGGTTAGTGCACAAGCAGGTGGACCCACCCCTCATTCATATCCCTGTGGAGACACCCAGCAGGTGGTCACGATTAATTGCAGTACATCGTTGCGAAGTCAAACTGGAAATGAGAGCCAGTCGAGCAGCATTCTTTATCCATTGCAATAATCGTGTGTACGTCGCAGGTGCTCACGATGAATCCCTGCATGAGTTTGTGATAATTTCAGTAAGCTGCGATACGCACTCGATATTTCCTCACTTCGCCTGCAATGATTTTTTTTTTTTTTTACAACAAAGGAGACAGCTCAAGGGCACAAAAAAAGGAAACAATAATAAAAAAAGCCCACTACTTGCTGCTCCTAAAAAGAATCCAAGAGGTGGCAAAGGTCTACGACTAAGCGAGCGAAGATTGAGCACACGTCGTAATGGATCGCGAAATCTTTCTTGTTGCAACAAATCGCGCTTGTCGGGTGGTGACCGAGCTGAGACTCCAACGTTTTCGGTATCGCAGTTACCCGCAGAGGCAAAATCGCAGATGTGTGGTCCCAGCATTATAACATGAACTGTATTCAAAAGTAAATTTTCAATATATATATCGTGAATTTTACCATAATCACGATACACTCCCCACCACAAACTTACAACTAATTACTGCTCTTCTACAGGAGGAAGTATTACTAAGCTATGAACAGATCTAGTTATATTACCCATCCCATCATCCCATCCCATCCCATCATCAGTGGTCCAGTGTAACACGATTGACTCCTTCAAAAATAAGCTCGACCGTCACTTCCTTCAACTTAATATCAACTAGAGTAGAAATGCAACGTTTTGGAGTCTTCTGATTAATGTAAAATCACTTAGGTTTAAGGACAGACCACCAAGTCTGGACCATGGGGTCTGTGTGGTCTGATTTTCTATGTAAATCTATCTATGTAAATCCTTGTCCTGAATATTCATTTCCTGGCTTACTAATTATGTACCGAAGCAAAACATCTCTAACCTTTCCATCTTTACTTCTGAGAGCATTTATTACCTGTGCAATTTTCCATTCCTCCTCAAAACATTAGGATCGTTTACCAATATTATGTCTCCAGATTGAGCATTTCGCACATCAACGTGTCATTTCTGCCAAACTATAAGGCTGGGAAAGTAGTTGCGTATCCATTTATTATAGAATGCATCAGTTATCTTATCCTTAAATGCATATCTCTTACTAAAACTACTACGTACTTTCATCACACAGTGCAGGAGGCACTACAACTGTGGAACGACCCAAAAGATGATCATTAGGACGAAGGGCAGAACCGCTATCGAGATCAGATATTTTCTTGTACCCAATTGGTCTTTCATTTAGGAGATTGGTCGTACATAACCGTTTGCAACTCACCATATGACAAAACAGAGTAGCCGATAATTCTCCCCAGGGATCTCTTCACTAATCTGATCAATGCCTCACTGCAACCTTCCTCCAACGGTGCACCCGCGGACTTGTTGAATTCCCAGGAAAGGCCTTCAAATCGACCAAAATTAGTTGTTTCCTTAAGATTCCATTGAAGATTATATTTCTCAGTTCCTTATTGGCTGATACCAACTGTGTACCATTGTCCAAGAACACCTTTCGGGGAAAACCTTTTATGGATGTGAACCTTTTAAATACCTTAAGGAACCTTTCAGTATCATATAGCCTTTTGCAATATCGAGGTACACAGCTCTAGTAGCCATACAGTTAAATGACTCCATATACCTTTCTCACTCTTCGCTTCACGGTGTCGCACACAACAAAAGGTCCAAAAAGATCAAGGGCTACATTAAAAAAAAAAAAAAAAAAAAAAGGAGGTGAAGGCTCAAGTCTCTCTTTTGGCAGTTCACCCATACATTGAGAGGCACATTTATTGTCAATCATACGACAGGTAACGTACTGTCGTTTCACATATTTAAGAACTCTACGAGCTCCTGGCACCCAAAATTTCAGCTGCAGTCTGACATGTCTCAACACCCGCATGATCTACCTGATGTATCTTCCTAAGGTATAGTTTGGTGAAAGGGTGATCTGCTGTTAGAAGAATGAATTCATCACAGACCCAGTTATCTTTCATCCATTTTGATATTCTGGTTCCCACCACTATTACTTTCTCATCATTGAGTTTTGGCCCCAATCGTTTAAATCTTTATTCCCAATCTGGATTGACCGGACTCAGCACTTGTCTGATCCAATAATTCTCAGCTACTTGCAGGCCTTCAGCTGAAGGCTCTTCACTCAATCCTTTGAACGACCTTGTCTCCACTACTTGCAATACCCGAGCTGTAACTAACAGCAATTTCTTGTAGCTGCTAAATTTACTGATATCTATAATTGGCTTTACATCCATAACTTCACATGCATTAGCAGTCGCCTTTGCAAACACAGTGTCAGGCAATTCCTCCTCAAAGTTTTGCTTCAACGGCCATTTATTATGATCCAAGTTAAGAAATTCTGGACCTCTTTGCCACACAGATTCTGGTCCTAATTCTGACGGAGCCCACCCCCTTGTAGTTAAGTCCGCTACATTATCTTCATATGGAACCCAGTACCATTCTGTTGGGTCTGCCCGGGATTGTATTTCAGCCATATATTAAATTTAATTTCACTTTCAATTGTAGATCTTACACGACTAGCTACAACAGCCCCACATAATTCTAGTCTTGGCATACTGATCTATCTAGTAGATTGTTATTAGAGCACAATAAGTGAGCTGACTGAACCATCAGACAATTCCCTTCTGATGTAGGCCACAGTTCCATATGTTTTGTTACTGCCATCACAGAAGATTATTAGTTCTGGATGACCCACTGCCATTGATGGTTTTACACATTGTGAAACTCCATATCTTCTAACAGAAACATTTCCTTTAATAGTGATTTTGTCCTCTTATACAAAGTTTCATTAATGGGTCCATCCCATCCTCTTGGTTGATTTCCAGTACCTTCCATAACTACATCTCGGATTAATAACTTGGCCTTAAGGGTAAAGAGAGTCAGTGGCGGATCTAGAAAATATTTTTTTGGGGGGGGGCACTAGGCACTCGGCTCGCAACCGAAATTTCTCAGTTGAATAGAGATATTGGGTTCTATTCCCGGGCAGAGTGAGAGTTAAAATGGGCTTTCTCTACACTCCAGCCCCTAAACCTCCGTAGCCGAGTGGTTTCTGTGACCGCCTACCTCTCCTCGGGGCACCGGTTCGAGTCCAATTACCTAGGTGCCTTCGGCGCACAGCCCACCCAGCTATTGCTCCTGTTCATCCTTCCTTTCGGGTTGGTCATTAAACCGGTACCTGGGGAAACTTGGGGAAAGTAAATTGTAGGAATCCTGACGGACAAGTGTGTGTGTGTGTGTGTGTGTGTGTGTGTGTGTGTGTGTGTGTGTGTGTGTGTGTGTGTGTGTGTATTTACCTAGTTGTATTTACCTAGCTGTAGTTTTACAGGGCCTGGGCTTTACGCTCCTCTGTATCTACATTTATCCAACTTTTCCTTAAAGCTTTGCACACTCCTCGCCGATACTACATCCTCACTTAGTCTGTTCCAGACCTTTATATTTCTTTGCGGGAAGCTATATTTCTTTGTCTCTCAAGCATCTTCCCTTCCTCAGTTTTTTACTATGTCCTTTTGTGTTCCTGGTGGTAATTTCTTCTTTTAGTAGTAACTCCTCGTTATCTACTTCTTCCATTTTGCTCAATAATTTGTAAATTTTTTGCTCAATAATTTGTAAATTTGTATTGGGTCTCCCCTTTCTCTTCTTTGTTTTAGTGTTGGTAAGTCCATTTCTTTTAGTCTTTCCTTTTATGTCAATCCCTCCAGCTCTGGAACCATTTTTGTTCCATTGTATTCTTTCTAGTTTCTTTATGTGTTTCTACTTATGGGGGAGACCACACTGCCTCCGCATATTCCAACTTTGGTCTAATCATAGTGGTAATTAATTTTTTCATCATATCCTTATCCATGTAGCGGAATGCTATTCCTATATTTCTCACCATGTTATACGTATCACCGAATATTCGATTAACATGACTCTCTGGCTGTTTGTTATCTTGCATTATTACTCCCAGATCTCTCTCTTCGTGTACTTTCTTTAATGTTTCACCATCCCCCATTTTATATGTCCATTTTGGTCTTGCTTCACTTTATCCCATTTCCATAACATGACATTTCTTTACATTGAATTTCATCTCCCATTCCATACTCCACTTCCAAATCTTGTTTAGGTCTTCTTGCAGAATTTCGCAATCTTTACTGTTTCTTATATGTATTAGCAGCTTTGCATCGTCTGCGAACAGGCTAATGTAACTATTTACTCCCTCTGGCACGTCATTAATATATACTAGGAAAAGTATTGGTGCCAATACCGATCCCTGAGGCACTCCACTCTCTACAGTTCTCCATTCCGATTTTAAGTCCTTAACCACTGTTCTTATCTCTCTTCCCCTTAGGTAGCTTTCCATCCAGTTCTTCATTTTCCCTTTCAATCCTCCTTTATTTTCTAGTTTCCATAGCAGTCTTGTATCTGGAACTTTGTCGAACGCCTTCTTCAGGTCTGGGTAAACGCAATCAACCCATCCGTCCCTTTCCTGTATTTTATCTGTCACTCTTGAGTAAAAGCTCAGTAAATTTGTCACACATGAGCGCCCTTTACTAAATCAATACTGTTTACTTGTGATTAAATTTTGCTCCTCTAGAAATTGCGTCCATTGTTTCTTTATCACTTTCTCACATATTTTACATACTACACTGGTCAATGATACAGGTCTGTAGTTCAGGGGTTCTTCCTTCCTTCCACTTTTGTATATGGGGACCACTTCTCCTCCTGTACTTCTCTCTCTCCCCTTTCCTTCTCCACCCCCCCTCTTCTTCCCTTCACCCCCACTCTCTAAAAAAAAAAAAAAAAAAAAAAAACCCGGGCATCATTCAACTCCACTCCCGCTCCTGCCTTGGAAGAGGAAGGACCTCCACCCCGCGCTCCCAGGAAGAAGAAAGAAGAAAGAAGACGGACCAGGACCCCGCATGCCATCCCATTGGCTGCCACCCAAGAGGCTGCGTGCGGACTCCGGCTGAGAGGCTAAGCTTCGTCTCCTCTCCTCGCCAATCGAGCTCTCTCATTGGCTCGCTGCTCCAGCCACCCGGCCGAGACCTGCGAGGGGTAACACTTATATTCCTCTCCTGCTGCCACCCATACTGCAGCTGTCTCACTTCTTCTGCTGCTGCTGCTGCTGCTTGTTGCTGCTGCTGCTGCTGCTGCTGCTTCTGTTGCTGCTGCTGTTGCTGCTGCTGCTTCCCCTGCTGCTGCATCTTCTGCTGCTGCTTCTGCAGCCACCCGGCAATCCAGCCACTCCGTCCCCGTACTGGGTGACACAAAAGAGAATCCACTACGGTCTCGAGCTTGCTCCTGTAGACACAAGTGACGTTCCCACACGGGTCCGGACTGGAGGTAACCCCCTAGACTTGAGGAACGTCTCCTTGTGAACTACTGGAAGCGAGTGGTTAAGACAGGCTTTTTCCTTCCCCTAACATCTTTCATTCCTTTCCGCTCCTGGTTGAGGGGCCTGGGGGACCTTAAAAGCCCTCAGAAGCCCTGAAGCAGGGGCAAACCGCGATGCCCTGCTGAAGTCCGTGATCGTGCGGGTCCAGCGGCAGGTGCGGGTCCGGTATACACACACGAATAGGGACTCTTAGGGATAGGAGCTGTTCCTGGGTGCCTACGACTGCTTTTAGAAGTAGGGGCACCGGTTTTTACAAACGGGAGCAGGTAGGTAGGGCTTCTTCTTCTGACAACAACTCACGAACGATGCAAGATGACGAAAGTAAAGATAAAACACTCTAACCCCCAATCAACCGAAACGAAAGCTGCTCTCCTTCGTATCCTCGGCAAGAACAACGTCTACCTAACAAGAGCCATTCCTGTACGAGATGGCTTCCTCACCATCCTCAACGACCCCCAAGACGCCGACAACCTCTTCAAACAAGCCACGTTGAAAGACCTATCAGAAGAACAGTTCATCCCAGTCCTGCCCCTAGACATCAAGGCGAAACGGACAGTCCTCTTGTTTGGAGTCGATACACACATCCTCCAACACACCCCGAGGGAAATACAGGAGGAACTACAACGAGTCAACGAGTTCACGGCCAACAATGTGGATACAATCACTAAATTCCCAAACAACGCCCCAGTTCTGAAAATAACATTCCTGGAAACTCCACCCGCCCAGAAGTGTATTGAAGGTGGCCTCAAACTATTCAATCTGCGGATCCCTGGCCATAACATCAAGCAGGAGGAGTACATCCCGATACAGACATGTATGCGATGTTACAAAGTTGAAGACCACCACACAAGCAATTGCATCAAGGACAAGAATTACCAGATATGCTCAGAATGCAGCGCGGAGGGTCACGTCTGGCAAGCTTGTCAGTCTACCACCAAGAAATGCATCAACTGCGGAGGAGAGCACAGATCACTAGCCCACAAGTGCCCCGTACGCAAGGCAGCCACTCAGCGAGTGAAAGAAGCCCTGACGCAAAAGAAGACACAATCATACGGCTCCGTCGCATCCACCAACCTCCTTCCATCCTCACCACCAGCCATTTTCCTGGAACCAGAAAAAAACAACAAAAATCATGACATGCATCTTGCATTCTCTAGTTGCTGATCTTGGATCCCCAGGAACATACGCCCAGGAACTCCATGACACCCTCACAGCCAACGGACTCCCACCAGTGATCCCTAACCCTCCCGACTCAAGCAAGATCATCCAGAAAACAATCCCCTCTCAACATATCACCCCAACACCTACCGCGAGTGACATGCCCCAATCTCCTGCAAGTACTACCGACTCAGAAGACGACAGCGATGCTCCAGAGACCTCCAGCGACGACGATGAGGGCGCAGACGGCTCTCAGCAACAACAACTCCCCACTTCCAGCAAGAACGAGGTCAACACACCAACACCCCATCCTGTGACACGCTCAAGCACACAAGAAGTGAGCGGCAGTAACAAGCCCTCCACCTCCACATCACACGCTACTACCCGCACCATCAACCTCCCAGAGATTCCTTCCCAGAGCCTGAAACCCAAGAAGAAGACAAAGAAAAAGAAAGCCGAAACCTAACTCACACACATGGAACAAATCAAAATAATTCAGCATAACGTACTTCATTGGAGAAACAGAAAATTCGGTCTCACACACATGTACAAATCATTAGACCCGGAAGTCATTCTAATCAACAGCCACGGTTTGAAGAACGACGAACCCTTAAAGATCCACGGGTACGTCATACATAAAAAGAACGAATCAAACACCCACAACGATGGCACTGCCATAGCCATCAAACACGGAGTGCAACACCGAATACTTGATGACTTCATGTCAGACGTCCTTGCTGCAGAGATCCAAACCTCCACCGGTAAAATCATCATAGCCACCCTCTACCAACCGCCGGCGAGAGACTACCTCCCTGTGCCAGATTTCTTCTCCCTCTTTCGACGCCACATCCCCGTGTACATGATAACCGATCTGAACGCTAACCATCCGTTCCTGGGGTACAGAACCACCAATGTCAAAGGCAGACAGCTTTTCCATCTAACAAACAACAGAACCATGAGACACATTGGACCACAGTTTCCCACATATGTGGCACATAACACGGCCTCCACACCTGACATTATTCTGTCAAACTTCAGGACATACCACAGTATCCACATAGCGCAAGGCCCGTTACCCACCAGTGACCACTTCCCCATCATCTTTACAATATCAGTAAAACTAATCTTAACTCCCTCTTCACCTAGACCTGATTACAAACGCGCAGATTGGGACGCATTCAAGGCCGATGTCAACAACAAATTCAACAACCCGGGAGCTGTCATCGAAGCCAGCACAGACGCCGTCGACGCAAATATAGATCAGTGGTACGATACAATACGTACGTCTCTCACTACCCACATTCCCACTACTCACTACAAGGCACTGCCCTGTACTCCATTCAGTCACCGAACCAACGTTTTAATGGTACAGTATAGAGATATATCGGATGTCGAATTTCAGACACCCGCGGATGCGGATGTATATGCGGATGTCATTTTGCGGATGCAAATGTGAATGCGGATATCAGTCTCTACTAAAATGCGGATGCGGATATCAAAATATGACATCCTCGCGGATGCGGATGCGGATGTTTTTACGTCAAACGTTCTCACCAAGAGGACCCCCCCAAAAAAAAAGCCTGTTTCAGTGTCAGACCATGCAGACAGGAGAAGTAACAAATAAAAACAAGGTGGGAGAACCAAAATACTGCCAAATGAGTTCGAATGGTGTCTTAATAGTTGATACTTCTCTCTTTGAAAGTATTTAAGTCATAGGAAGACGTAAATACAGACGCAGGAAGGGAGTTCCAGAGTATACTAGTGGAAGTAAAGTGGAAGTACTTTTTGTTACAATAAAGTTTTATGACGAGTTTCAGCCACACATTTTGTGCGTTACCAGGATGCGGGACGTGGACCCAACTCGTCGTGCATCCCACCGACCACTTTCCCCAACCTCCACCCTTTTGAAAGTGGTTAACTATAAATCTATAACCAACTGATTGAACTAATACTATAAACACATATTTATTACTTAATATTTAAAGTTCAAGATGGGCAAGTTTCGTTTCAAAAACAGTAGCTTATCTACCTTTTCTGGCAAAAGCCGATTGCGCTTAGCGTCATATATCAAGCCAGCACTACTAAACAGCTGCTCACTAGGAACGCTACTTGGTGGACAGGAGAGATACTGGCAAGCTACCTTTGCCAAATCAGGGTAGACTGTCTTCATTGTCTTCCACCATAGCAAACTATCTTGACTTGTTCCACTTATTCTTTTCTCTCTGTGATATTTCTCAATATCTTTCATGAGTAAAGTTACTACAGATGAGTTTTCTGCTTCATCATCACTGCTGGAGGCAAGAATAGAGGTCATTGCTTCATCTAATGTTCCACAGGTGTTTCACTCATATCATCTCTTCTTCGTTTCCTTCTTGGTTCTCCATCTTCCTCTTCTAGAATAGTCGTCTGACGAAGCTCCTCACATACTCTGGCAAGTGATGATTTTACTTGATCAGTGACGTGAGATGAAGAAAAAAATTTACTCTTGTATCTTGGGTCAATATATGTTGCAATTCTGTAAAGATCTTCATTTTCAATCCAAGAAAATCTTTTCTCAACATCAGCTTGCATTGCTTCTTTCATGAAGTTTACTGCCTGTGTTGCTTGTCTGTCTTCATTTAACTCATCACTGATCCTGAGCCTGATTCATCTTCAGAGCTTTTATCTGAAGTATGAGTTTCTTCAACAGGGTTAGAAACTACTGATGTGGTATGCTGAAGAGTGTTTTTTTTTACAAGTGCAATCACGTCAGTTGCTGTTGTGAAGGTGACAAGCAAGGGTGATAAGCCTCCTCTCTATCTCCCTCTTCACCCTCCTCACACACACACACACACACACACACACACACACACACACACACACACACAGTGACTCACTCATTTGTCGTTACTAGGTATCTAACATTCCACCATTCACAGTTTGCAGTTTATTTACTATGTATTTGTACTTCATAGTCACTAAGTAAAATTCACCCCCTCCTCCTGACCTTCCCCTAAATTCTAGACACATGACGCTGTGTAAGTTTGAAAGGAAATGAATCCGTGATATTATTTGCTTTAGTTTTACTAGATAATTAATTCATTAGACACACATCAATAAATTTACTCCACATTTCTAAGCTCTGTCTGAACTCTAAGTCTGTAAGCACCAGGCAGTACTCTACTGCTCTGCTAGTCTGTAACTGCGTGTCTATATATTACTCTATAATCTATAGGTTGTGCAATACACAAAACACATCCGCATCCACACATCCTCTGTAGAGTGCGGATGCGGATGCGGATGTAAATTTCACCACAAATGCGGATGCGGAGGCGGAGGCGGATGTTCAGTTTATCACAACTACGGATGCGGATGTGAAAAAATATGCGGATGTTCCGCGGATGCGGATGCGGATATCCGATACATCTCTAGTACAGTATACTGCGATCTCCAGAGAAGCAGCGGCGCACGGCTGGACCCATGACCTCTATAGACGTTACAAGCAAATCCAAACAAGCCTTCAAGACTCCCTCATAGGGGACAGCCAGAGACACTGGTCCGCCCTCGTCTCCAAAACTGCCTCGCTTTACAATGAACCTGCTGCCTTCTGGCGTAAAATCAAGAATCTCATGGGGAATGACAACACAACGACATCATACCTCAAGGATCCCGGTGGAGAGAAACTGCACACAAACAGCGAGAAAGAAGCTGGCTTCCGAGGGATCTGGGAAGCTGTTTTCTCTGGCAACGAGCAGGAAGGGGACACCAACACTCGTTGAAACGACCCTGACCCATAGAACACATCCACTGGCTGATAATCCGCAGGAGGAGAACAAAGCCCACTTCCTGGAACAAGATATTACCAACGACGACATCCAAAGTGTAATCAAGGCAATGAAGAACACCAGCCCGGGGAGCAGTGGAGTCAATAAGAAGATCCTAAAACACCTCCCAGAAAACGCAATCACCAGACTACGTCAAATCTTCAATACCACACTCCACCTGGGTTACTTCCCGAGTAAATTCATAGAAGCCTCACTAACATTAATCCCGAAAACAGGAAAATCCCCATCTCTGATCACCAACTACGGACCCATTTCATTATTAGAGGTGCCCGGCAAAATCTTTGAAAAAATTATTAACTTACGACTAAGAATACACCTGGAAGCTGACAATTACCACTACCCATCACAATTTGGATTCAGACAAAACCGAGGAACGGCACATGCTCTCGCCGTTACAACGGAAACAATAGCACAAAACAAGGCTGACAAGGGTCAATGCCACGTTGTCATGAGAGACATCACAAAGGCGTTCGACAAAGTTTGGCACCTAGGTTTAAAGTACAAACTCCTACAACTCGATCTCCCTGTTTCTCTCGAAAGGCTACTATGCAACTTTCTAGATGACTGGAGAGCGAGGATCAGAGTTGGAAATCACCTAGGTGACAGCTTTGCCCTACGCTGCGGTGTCCCTCAGGGCAGCGTGCTATCCCCAACTCTCTTTGCTATTTATACCAGAGACATCCAAACCCCTACTACCGGGGCCTCCATCACATACGCCGACGATGTCACACAAATAACAGGCTACCAAGGCAAGTCCATCAACATGGCTCAGCGAGCTCTGACAAGGGAAATAGAAGCCATTAACAGGTATGAGGACAAGTGGAAGCTAGAAACAAATCACACCAAATTCACCGTCCTCCGTCTCGGCTCAAGAAAAAATGAAGAAATAGTGACAACAGCTGGAAGGCACCTCACCGCCGATAGAGGCAAGATACTTGGGCTCGCAGTCTCCAGGAGAGGATACTGTGACCACGTAACTCAAAGGAGAGGGATCGCCGGCACCACCCTTAAAAAACTATATAGATTTCAAGAACTCTCAGTGAAAACGAAAACACACCTAGTTAAAACACTAGTACTCCCTGTTCTCGACTATCCTCCTGTTCCAACACACGCCCTCAGCCGTACACAGATCAGCAAACTACAAACCGTTCAAAACAGAGCCCTGCGTTTCGCAAGAAACCAAAGACACCCTTACACCGTGACAACCGAAGAAATCCACCTCCTTACGAAAACACAACCAATCAATGTCAGACCACCACCAGGCTATGAAAATATGGACCAGAGTCGCCAACTTAAACATCCCCGATGCAGAAGCACTAAACAACAACCAACAAAACATACGTCAATATCAAGCAGCCTTTCCAAGCAGTCTCCAACAGCTGGGAAGACTACCAGAACCCCAATTCCATTAAAAACAAATAAATCAGAATATCTTAGCTAACTCTCATTACACCAACACAGCATAAACGAACAATTCAAGCATAAACAAACAATTCAAGACACCAGATAAAATACATTAAAAACTACCTACAACACAATTCACAACATCCAAATACTCTAACTCAACCTCACGCAATGGTGGTCGCCCACTAATCTATCTACTTCCACTGTCTTTATATTCCTACTTGTCTTCCTCTGAATTCCTCTTTCTCCCTTCACCCTCTTTTCTATAAAAAAAAACAAAAAAAACGGGCATCATTCGCCCGCTCAACCCACTACTTGACTCTCCCGCTTTCCGCCGCCCCCCCTCCTCTGAATACCTCTTCCTCCTTTCACCCTCTTTTCTATAAATAAAAAAAAAACGGGCATCATTCGCCCGCTCAACCCACTACGTGACTCTCCCGCTTTCCGCCGCCCCCCCTCCATTTTTTCCCCTCCTACGTACCCCCCAGTGTTAATTACCGTCTCCCCTTTAGCCAATGTGTGTCTTAATTATCCTGTAAATGCATTTCTGATCCCAGTAAATGAAATAGGCTCTCGATCATTCGCCCGCTCAACCCACTACTTGCTCGCAGGTCTGGCGGTCAACTCTCTGCCACACACACAACCACTCACACCACACCACACGCCCCATACACCTACACGAACCCGTGATTCTGTCCCGATGTGTTCTTTTAGTCGTTAACCTCAGTACTCCTCTTCTTTCCGTGATACGGGTTGTTGGAGGGAGACCCCTTAAGCGTTCTTGGAGCCTTACGGGGTAGGAACGGGGAATCGAACTCCAAAATTTCCTTCTTTATCCCCTATTACGGAAAGTATTTTGTGAGTATATAGGCCATTAATCTGTGGTTTATCTCTAGAGTAAGAAGTGTTAGTAAAATAGGGGGCTGTAGGTTTGTCGTTTCGACGGAAATTGTTCTCGCCGTGTACGGGCCTCCCCGGAAGTGTAAGGTTTCCCCTCCCTGAGTTTTTTTTCATATATCTTATGTACCTGGTTTTGCAATAGATGTACACCCGCGCAAGGGTATGTTTTTTCCGCAGAGAATCCTCAACCATGTTCTGACTACCATTGTGATAGGAGAAATTTGAACTCAGTCTTGTATCTATTTCGCCCACTTCTGTCAGTTTCGGGAAAATCGTGCCTCCAATTAGCTGTTAACTGTAAACCGTGTCATCAGTTATACTATATATACCTCCTAAACTAAGTATCACATGAATAAATGTACCAACCCATATTTATAGGCCTTTATTTCTTATATCTTCTCCCCGTCGTGAGTTTTGACCGGACGGCTGTGTAATTAAAGTACTTTTTTACCGCCCCGAGCTTCCCCGCTCCCCACGTTACCCCCTGCACAAGGGATCAGTCTCTCGCTCTGGGTCACTTTAACCCCTAATTAAGTCCTTAGTCTTTTTATATACATATTCTTTAAGGTTCCCAGTGAGCTACCGGTGACATAGTTCATCGGTAGATCTCTGGGTGGTGGCAGCAACTCTACCCCCAGGGTGAGTCCCCCCTTGATTTATCCCCAGATCCCCCACGAGTTGAATTTTCTTTTAAACATCATTTAGTGCCCCGAATTTCCGGGCGCGACACAGGTCCAATCTTGCCGGTTCGTCGTCACTTCTATATCTTGTGTTTTCCTTCACCCTTTGCATCATCAAGTTTTCCATCATCAATCTTAACAATCTTTCCCCCCATGCCATATCTCCACCACCCCTTTCAAACATCTCCCAATCTACCTCTTTACAATTAAAATCACCAACTAATAGTACTCTTTTATTTGCCTTGAGTATTCTACTTAAACTCTGAATGATATCTTCAATCATGATTTCATATTCTTCTTTACTCCATGAGTTTTTTCTTGGTGGTACATATGCTGTTGTGATCGTCATCCTTTCTCTGTTTTTGTTCTCCAAATTTACACTCACTATTTCTGCTTTTCCTTCTCCATATATTACTGATTTTACTAATAAGTCCTTCTTTGTCATTATCATCACTCCTCCACCACCTTTGCCCACTCTATCTCTCCTCGATACATTGTATTTTTTATCAAACACTATTTGGATGTCTTCATTTAGTTTAGTTTCTGCTAGGCATACTATCATTGGCTCCTTCTCTTGTAGGTAGTCTTGCAATTCCAGCTTACTAGATATTATTCCATCTACATATGTATACATCACATTCAATCCCTTAATTGTGTCGATATCTTGTCTAACTTTCACCATCTTTCATCTTCTCCCTTCTGTACCACTTTCTGACATGATCTCCAATAACTCCCAAAAAATACCTCATTTTTTCCTCTTCTGATCTTACATTATTCCTTTCTTTTGCCTCTGTTAGTAGTTCGTTTCATTTCTTCCTTTCTTCTTCCTTTCTATTATATATATATATATATATATATATATATATATATATATATATATATATATATATATATATATATATATATATATATATATATATATATCCTTCCGATTCCCTTAACTTCGTTGTTCTGTACAATATTTCTTCTGCTGCCTTCTGCGGACTTAATCTTAATTTGATTGGTCTTGTTTTCTCTTCCATATAGGGGCCCATCCTATAAATTTCCTCCACCTCCTCCTCAATGTTTTGCCGTTCTTCATCATTTAAGTTCTCAAGTAGGTCTTTTACAGATTTCAGTTCTTTCTTTTCCCTTCTTGGTTTGTATGTTATATTCTTTTCCTTACTAGTTTTTTTTCCTTCAAAGCCTTAACCACCTCCTTCTTTAAGTTTTCCTTGTCTTCTTTCAATTGTTGTTCGACCACTTCTTTAAGGTCTACATTTGCTTTTTCATTTCCCACCAACATTTCCTCTTTAACTTTGTGTTCCTTCTTGGTCATTATTTCCTTCAGATTTTCATTTTCCTTTCTCACCACTCCCAGTCCTTCTTTCATCGACTTTTCATATTTTGCTAGGTAATTGTGGAGATTCACTACACGCCTCCAACATACGATATTACGCCTCCATATTATACTTAAGGGACGAAATACATGTCCCTTAACCATAATATGAAGGCGGAAAAACTTAAAAGTAAAGAAAAAGTGGTAAAGGTAGTGAAAAGGCATATTATACATACGCGCGCTGTTTGTTGTCGGCGGCGACGGCAGGTGAGCAGTGTTGCCAACGATCCGGTTAGTGATGGTACGCTAGGTTACCGATGGTACGTTTAGTTAGCGATTAGCCCACGCTTGTGAGACCAGGTCCACCACGCGTGTTTTTTTTTTTTTTTTTTTTTGAACACGCATCTTTACCTAATATTATACCCGGCACAAACCTTCACAATACCCTTTGGGTAAAGGTGCGTGTTCTAAAAAAAAAATAATAACCATGCGTGGTGGACCTGATCTCACATGCGTGGGCTAATCGCTAACTAAACGTACCATCGCTAACCTAGCGTACCATCGCTAACCGGATCGTTGGCAACAGTGCTACCGCCGCCGCCGCCGCCGCCGCCAACAAACAGCGCGCGTATGTATAATATGCCTTTTCACTTTCTTTCTTTACTTTTAAGTTTTCCACCTTCATATAATGGTTAAGGGACAGGTATTTCGTCCCCCAAGTATAATATGGAGGCGTAATACAGGGCTGCCAGGTCCCGCAGTATTTTATTGGCATCTCTACTCATGATCTTTGGCATTTTTTGGCGACACATTTTCGAAAAATGGCAGGTTTTATGGCATTTATTGAAGGAAGATAGAAATTTTTTAAAAAGTGAAAGAAGTTCAAATCCTTTAATAATTGTAATTACATTTTTTTGGGGAAGCGTAGTTTTGGGCTAATACTTATTGAAAACACACACACACACACACACACACACACACACACACACACACACACACACACACACACACAGCAAACATTGAACTAGCGGGCCAGTAACGGGAGACGAGCGGTATAACGGATGCTGGCATTCAGCAAACGGGTCGATTAATATTCGAAATCGGATTCCTGCATTGTGTTTTTACCGGATAGCCGGTAAAATAATAACGGGTTGGTGAATAGCGGCCCTTATCCGGCATACAGTAAGAATACCGACAAAGAAATTGCAGCAATATTCTTCATTTATTTCCCCATGTTTACTGCAAATTAAATCATGTTCGACTGTTTTGAAAAGGACATTGCGTTCAATTTCTTCGTCCAAAGAAATTTAAATATGCCGCATGCAGCTGGTTTCATGATTCAATGTGTTAATATTTTTTTCTTTCTTATATAAAAAAAAGCTTGATGTCAGAGAATTATAATTAGATTGTGTAATAAAAATATCAATTATCTGTGTAATTTATTGTGTGTAGCATTATGATTCTTAAATATTATACACTTAAAAAATATTATTGGAACGTGTTCACAAAAGTTTCCCGCTCTGGGCCTGTGCCCGCATCATGCGCGGCTTACTGAGCTCTGACCTGTGGCGGCCACTTTTTCATCTGCTCCTCTTTGTTCTGTAAGCTTTTCCTTATCATATATCATTATTCATGTAACACACATTCAGGGTAATATTGTGATTCACCTCCATATGGTCTGAACACGCCACCACCACCTGTCACCCTGATTTCAGTAGTATGTGTGTATGTGTGTGTACGTGGTACCCTTAACATTTTTAATCCTTGTCCCCTGGATTGCCAAATCAGGAAAAATGGTGTAGGACCATGCAACATATATCTTGTTAGCTTGTACTTGCTATATGATGTCATCAACGTGGACAATTCAAAAGAAAGCGAAAAGAAAATTTAAGGAATTAACGCAAGCTGAAAATGAAACTGTTGGGTCACCTTCAAGCACACCTATTGCTAGGGAAGTAAGTGATTTTGATGTTGCAAGAACTAGTCCTACTAGCAGTGAAACAACACCTTCTGTTAGTAGTTTTAGTGATGCTTCTGTCTCTAGTAGTGAGGAGGAACACAATAGTGAGGTCAGTCCCAGGCACTGCATTAGAGAATGGGCACTGAAGCATGATATTCCTCATTCTGCTCTCAGAGACCTGCTTGGTATAATCAATCTCTGTTATGATTCAAGTCTTCCCTTAGATCCTCGCACTCTTTGTAAAACACCAGTGAACAAGTCTGATCAAATTAATCATATTTGTGAGGGCACATACTTTCATTTTGGTGTCATTGATGCTCTAAAAGAATATCTGGATTCCTTAAATGAAAATGAAAGATTAGCTAATGATTCTGTTTACTTGAAAATTAACTGTGGTGGAATCCCATTATTGAAAAATTCTTCAAAACAGTTTTGGCCAATACTAATTCAGTTTTCCACAGAGAGAAATATGCAGATTACTTCAAAACCATTTCCCATTGGCATTTTTTTAGGTAACACCAAACCTAACGATGTGACAGCTTATCTTGAGGACTTTTTGACAGAAATGAACTTCTTAAAAGATGGTCATGAATACAGAAGTGCAAGGTAATCAGCCATTATTCACTCCTTTGTGTGTGATGCTCCTGCACGTCAATTCTTGAAATGCATTGTCTCTCATTCAGGAAACAATGGTTGTGAAAGATGTGTTCAGATTGGAAACTATGAAGGACCAATGACATTTCCTGATAGCAATGCTCCAAAAAGGACTGATGCAGACTGTGCTTCCATGAAAGATGCTGATCATCATAAAGGCACAAGTTCACTTATGTCTATTAACATTGGTCTGGTTACACAGTTTGTTTTGTAACCTGTGCATCTAATTTACCTTGGTGTAATGAAGAAATTGCTAAATATTTTTCAAAGAGGACCTCTTCCAACAAGAATTGGGTCAAGTAACAAAAAATCACATTTCATGTAAACTTGTGCAACTTTCATCCTACATGACCATGAAGTTCTCACACAAACCAAGATCACTTAAAGATTCTTTCAGATTCAAAGCTACTGAATTAAGATCATTTGTGTTGTATACAGGACCAATTAGTCTGCTAGGGGTTATCGATGATAATATGTACCAAAATTTTATTTTACTCCATGTAGGTATTTTTTTGCTGTCACTTCCTAATGCATTAGAAAATGTTGAATTGGGAAGAAGGATGCTAAAGTCTTTTGTACAACATTTTGAGCAATTGTATGGATCCAGGCATGTACTCTATAATGTGCATAATCTTATACACTTACCAGATGATGTGGCCAAATATGGAAACCTTGAGCAGTTTTCTGCATTTCCCTTTGAAAACTATTTAGGATTATTAAAAAAAATGCTTAGAAAACCTAACTGTGAATTTAGCCAAGTTGTAAATAGAATATTTGAGAAAAAAAACACTAAGGATGCCTGAATAAAGAAATCTTTTCCATCACTACAAATGGAGCATAACAATGGCCCCCTGATGAATGACATGAACCCCTCTGAATTCATTCAGTATAAAGTCCTTGCCTTAGAAACTTTACCATTAAGGTTGACAGATGTAACAAGGGAATTATGGTAAACAACAGAGTGGGAGAAGTTGTAAATATTGTACAGAATAAAGAAAACAAAGATGTCTATATTCTCCATCAGTGTTACAAGCAATACAAGGATCTTTACACATACCACTGAAATCAGGAAGACTTGGTATGTGACAGCTGGCAAAAGTGAAACAGTGTCACTATGTTCTTATAAAGAAATTCAGCAGAAATACTGAATCTTCCCACTTGGCAGAAAAATTTACGCCTTTCCTCTTATCAACACAAATCAACTCTACTAAGCATAATCTAGCTGTGGAAGCGTGAACTACAATGGACTTGTCCCACAGAGAACGATTAAGAAGAGTGAAATATTTGTAAGGGAGATATCATACAAGATGGGAAAATTGTTAAACTGTACTTCAGACAAAAAATGTTGAGGTGATAATTTTATTGATAAATTTACAGGTGTGCTACTCCACAAATCACATCTGTCAACAAATGAGGATGAGATTGGGAGAACTCTCAAAAATTACTTGAGGAATGCTGGAGACAAAAGTGGGAGACGTTTGCGGCGTAACAAAGTTACTGGGAGTAATGAAGTGTCTGCATCTGATTGAATCCTTATGTGAACTGCTGTTATGATTTCCCTTTTTGAGTACGATTTTTCTTTTTTTTAGTTTTCCTCTATTTTTGGCATAAATCATGGTAGTATATTTTTTTAAAGTTGTGCTTATTTTAAGTGTAGAGAAGTCTGTGGTGGGTCACAAGTACCTAACAGTTTTTGTTAATGAAATGTTTTCTTCATGTTTTCATCTAGCGCCATGTATGTACATTTGTGGACATTTTGTTTGGGTTTTGTAACATTTATAAGAATGGAACTTAATTAAGTTTCGTTCGGTTGCTAGGGTGAATTGATCACCTCATCATTGACGCTAAGCACAATTACTGCTGTTATATAAAATGTCCAGGCTAACAATTAGTATTTTTTTTTAATATGCATTGCTCATGACGCAAAACTAAACCACTCATGAAATCTATGCTATTCATATTAACTGCCATTATTTATATGGTGCATTGTGTGAAAATTTGAAAAAAATTACTATAAATTAATCATGACATGCCATTATTAGTAGACTTTTTGGTGGGTTAAGGAGGACGCGAGTTCAATCCCCGCCCGGTGCCACTAAGCTGGGATTTTTCAGCCGCCGCCGAGTGGCTTAAAACTACCCACATGCTGTCCAGAAGACCACCTATCAACCCGAACTCTAGATTCTAGGATCAAAGATGAGCTCTGGGAGGGCCAGCATGAGCCAATGCAAGATGGCGCCACTATAAACACTCGCCTGCGCCAGAACGGGCTGGGCCGACCATCAGGACCCACCGGAAAGAAGCCTTGGACCGACCATCAGGATCCACCGGGAAGAAGCCTTGGACCGACCATCAGGATCCACCGGGAAGAAGCCTTGGACCGACCATCAGGACCCACCGGAAAGAAGCCTTGGACCGACCATCAGGATCCACCGGGAAGAAGCCTACCGGCGCAATGGGCCTCAATGTAAAAAAAAAAAAAAAAAAAAAAAAAAAAAAATTGTTACCACCAATAACTGTGTTCACTGTCAATGATGAAGTGTTCGGTTCTCCCTAACCACCAAAGGAAACCTGAAGTTCCCTTCCTAGCAATGTTACCAGGTGTGGCGATCATTACACCACCTTGCTAGTGGATGAGGTGTTTCTATTTCACATGTCCACAACTGTACCAAGGATAGTTCATAATAACAAAAAGCTTAGAATTATTGTATCACAGGAAGTATATTTTTCTTTCTCTTTGCAAAAAGGAATTTATATTTTTACTACGGAAACAAAGCATTGCTTGAAGGAATAGAAAGCCTCATGCCTAGTCAATCTTACAAGACATTACTGCAATTTTATCTAATTAAGCAAAGAGGAATTTATTTACTTTATCTAATTAAGCAAAAAGGAATTTATTTTTATACTTTAGAAATAAAGGAAAGAGTGTCTAGGGCTATGGAAATATTACACCTAGTCAGTCTCACTTGCCATTACTATAACTTTTTGTAACATCACTTTTTATTTCTGTAATACAGTTTTATAAATTATAGTTCCTCACCTATGTTTTTTTTTCCTGTAATTACAGAAACAGGTGTTTAATAGTGGCTAAAACTTAGGAGAAACGAAATATTATGAGCTCCCTACTTTAGAAACACTGAACTCATATAATGTTCCACAAATCAAGGTCATGAAAAAAATCAGGGTCAAGATTTTAGTCACTGACTGTACATGGCTACCCATCTCTGCCTATCCCTTGTTCACCTCACACTGGACTAAATGTTAATATCTTGTACATAAAAGGTAAGCTGAGTATGTAGAGTTGCAGACGATAGTTTTATTCCACCCATGGCAACACGTAGACCAGTTCCGTCAACAAACAACGTCACATGGGGAGTTGTGGTGCATTAATCTTGATTAGTGACCTTGTCTGGGTGATGCCTCGAGTGGAGAGAAACTTGCCCACAACTGTACGTACATTTTATTAAAATGCTAATTCATTGTTATTGTCTTACGACAATAACATGCCAAGCTGTGAATCTGCTGGCCTGGGTTTGAATTTCGGCCTTGGCAGTTGGTGTGCAGCCCACCCAGCAGTTCATCTTCCCCATCATGTTGATGCAAACTGGGTAAGATAAATTAGCAACCCAGAAGTAATTCTGTCCCTGTGCCCTGGGGTAGTGAATTCTTGTTCACCACAGGCTCAAATACTGATGTGACGGAGATTGGTGCCGACGCAGTGTACTATTATATTATGCTTGCAACTTCTTTTCTTCTTTTTTATGACAAATTGTTACTTTTTGTGGTCTATTTATAATAATTACTTAAACTATATATATATATATATATATATATATATATATATATATATATATATATATATATATATATATATATATATATATATATATATATATATATATATATATATATACACACACACACACACACGATCGAGTCTATATCCCAATCCATACACTCTCTCCTTGCCAGCTCAAGTCCTCCTCCTCTACTAGCACCTTTCCCATTCATGTGTACTCTATCATATTCCATTTTCCAAGTGGTCTGCCTCTCCTATTAGTATCATCACATACACCTTTTTTTATATAAATTCCTGGCTATTTTTTCTCTCAACATGGCCAGACCATCTGAACGTATTTCTCTTTGCCCATTCCAACACTCTTAAGATATATTGCCATGACCATGGAAGATCTAAAGAAGAAAATATTTCTTCTCCTAAACTACCTAAGTAACTACCTACGTAGGTCTACAACCAGCTTCTCAAATGTTGTCAGTTGTCTCTTTCTGGACTATAAACAAAGACTCAGAAGCATCATCTGAAACATTCATTGGTGGGTGTAGGAGATGGGGCAGTAGGTGCTTCAGCTAATGCTCACAACTCCTAAGATGTAGCCCAGTGAGAGAGAGTTGACAACGCTTGAGTACCTGGATGTAGCTAGACAGGAAGATATTTTTTTGGTCTTTCATTTGCTCTTTCGTGCCCTTGGTATCAGTTCCTGAGCAGAGGTACCGATCATTGCATAAGTGAAAATAAATGATTAAAGGTCTTAGACCGGCATCATGATGCTGGATAGATATCGGAGTGGTGATCCGAGACGTCGGAATGATGCTGGTCCGATATCAATATAATAATCTAACTTTTTTCCTCTGTAGATACGATAACGGCCCATTAAATATGTTGGGTATATAATGGCTTCTAGTAATCGGCCCAGCATGGTCCAGATTGTTTACCAATACTGGCCAGGAGTGGGGATCCAAGACGTCGGAATGATGCTGGTCCGATATCAATCTCAAAATTTTGAACTTTTTCCCTTTATAGATACGATAATGGCCCATTATGTTGGGTATATAATGGTTTCTAGTAATCGGCCCAGCATGGTCCAGATTGTTCACCATTACTGACCCGCTGTGCATCCGGATAACTTTTATTAATCGGACCGATAAATCATGACTTATGGCCCATCATGAACAATATCGGAAATTCAATAGTGGCCCAATATTTGTCCGCTTATTAAATGTTTGCTGGGTGCATCCACACTCTCTCTCTCTCTCTCTCTCTCTCTCTCTCTCTCTCTCTCTCTCTCTCTCTCTCTCTCTGGAACACAATAGGTTTATATGATAGTAAAATAATATGTTTATGAGCAAATAAAATGGTAAGTTTTCCATACAGGCGCATCGAGAAAATAAATACACTTGATGAATTAGATTAGACAAAAAAAATAAAAAAAAATAAAATAAAAAATAAATAAAGAAGAGTCCGCAAATAGGACCTCACACGTCCAGCTCAATTGTCGTAAATTACAACTGAAGGTAAAATACAACAATAGATAACACACAGTTAAATGAAAGCAAATACATAAATGAGCACATATCCAGCTCGTCTATGAACCACACTGGTATTCATTATTCCTGTAAGATTTCAGTCATTAATTCCACATCATCAGGTTCTGTATTATCAACATCTTCATTAGTTTCATCATGCTTTTACATATCTGAATAGAAGTTCTTAGCATCTCTTCTGATACTACAAAATCCTTGCAGCAGGTCACATCTGATATTGATATCAGATGTGACCTGATCATCAAAATGCTCTTTAAAAGTTTGTGCCCATCTTGTTTCTTAATTTGGTCTTGGAAAAGGAAACCTGACTGAATACATTGGTAAGTTTTTGGCCGTTTATGGCAACTCTGAGACAAAGATTGGCATTTTATGGCATCAAATTTCTTGTGCCAAAAATAAGTGGCATTTTTTTGAGAAATATGAAATTTATGGCAAAAAATGCCAAAATTTGGCACGTTCTGGCAACAATGGCTTAATATCGTATTTTGGAGGCGCGTAGTGAATCTCCACAATTACCTTTTGCAAATTTCTCCTTCAGCTCCTCATTTTCCTGAATCAGTCTCTTTTCATTTTCTTCCAAATTTCGAACTCTAGTCCTGAGGTCCCTTCGTTGTGATCTGCTCTGCATCTCCTCTTCATCCCTGCTTTTCACTACCCCGATCCACTTATCCAGTTTCTTTTCCATAAGCAATATTCTCTTAAAAATAGCCGATTCTTTACTCGCGAATCCCGAAAACGTTGCACCATCCTCATACCTCCTCTCATCACTATCATCATCAGCACTTTCCATATCCGTCCTTATTTCCCGCCTTCTTGATCCATATCGTCTTCTTCTCGGTGTAGTCCACTCTAAATCCTCCTCCCTCCCACTCATCTTGCAACTAGTCAATAATAGGAGACGTGACCACAGTGTACAATAAAGAAAAATTGTACAATATCCAGGCCCCTTGTAAACACTACGACTAGGCACCGTTGCGGCGGCGCCAATCAGCTGTTCCGGGAGCTCGGCAGGCACGTCTTCCTAGCTTGGTGTCTCAGCTCAGTTTGGTGTGTGTGTGTGTGTGTGTGTGTGTGTGTGTGTTTACCTATTTGTAGGTAAACACACACACACAAACACACACACACACACACACACACACACACACACACAGGAAATGATGAAGAGAATTATAACAACACTGATAAGATCAAAACTTGAATATGCTGCTGTTGTGTGGTCGCCTCACAAAAAGAAGGATATCAGAAAGTTGGAAAGAATACAGAATTGCAACTAAAATGGTCCCAGAACTCTCGAATATGACGTATGAAAACAACAGATTGAAGGAGATGGACTTGACGACATTGGAACAAAGAAGGGAGAGAGGAGATCTGATCACGCTGTATAAGTTGGTAAATAAGTTTGAAGAGGTGGATAGAGATGATCTCTTCTCTGCTGAGAGAACGCAGGGGGTAAGAGGACATGGAAAGAAACTTAATAAAGGAACCTGTTTGAGTGACTTCAAAAAGTATCGTTTTCCTCACAGAAGTGTTGACACACGGAACAGCTTGCGGGAAGAAGTGGTGGAGGCGAGCAGTGTCCATCAAATGAGGGAAAGGCTGGATGAATGTAGATATGGAGACGGGACTATTAGAGCTTAGCTTGGGCCCTGTAGACTACAAATAGGTAAATACAAATAGGTAAACACACACACACACACACACACACACACACACACACACTCTTGGCCCTATGCCGTCCGGATTCCCACAATTTACCTTCCCCAGGTTTCCCCAGGTACCCGTTTATCGACCAACCCGAAAGGAAGGATGATTGATTGATTGATTGATTTAAATTAGGCGCCGCAACAGCCAAGGTCATATGGCGCCGCATTCAATGAGTTAAAAACTAAAAAAGAAAAAAAAACTAAACTAAAAAAAAGTAAACCAGAGCAAAGCCAAACAAAACGAGACGAAACAAATCACACAGAAAACGGTCATAACTCATGGAGAAGGCCAGCCTTCTCCATAAAGAGAAGTACCTCATGTCCCGGGGAAAGGCATCTCCCTCCCAGCATCAGCGAGAGACGGAATGATCCGTCTTCTCCCCGACACTGCGACAGGTATCGCACTCGCAGGTCCCCCAAACTGGGGCACTCGACCAGCAAGTGCCGCACGGTCAGGGGAACCAAGCAGTCATCACAATAAGGCTGCACTCCCCGGGACATGAGGTAACCATGTGTTAGACGCGTATGACCCGTCCAAAGACGGGTCAAGGCTGTCTGCGAGCGACGGTCACGGACACTTTCGTATGACCAAGGACGAGACACAGTCCTGGTAATCTCTCCCATTTTGGAAGTCGCACCCCGAACATTCCACCTCTCCTGCCAACTGGCAAGAATTGCCTTGCGAATCTCTGGAAACATATCTGTACATGGGACAGCACTAGGAGGGGCAGCTCTAGCTGCTGCCTCCCTTGCAAGTCCATCAGCTCGTTCGTTCCCGTGTACGCCAACGTGTTCTGGAACCCAACAAAACCCAACGCGATATCCCCTGTTGCTGAGCAAATACAGCCACTCGAGAGCAGATATAACTAGGGGATTAACAAAGGGAGTAAAGGAGCCCAGCGCAGAAAGAGCGCTACGAGAATCATTAAAGATAAAAAAAAATAAAAAAAAAATAGTCCACGGGAAGCGTAAAAATAATCTGTAAAGAGAGGACTATTGCAGACAGCTCTGCAGTAAATACAGAAGCAACAGAAGAAAGACTACCTCCCCGACAGAAGGAGGGGAACACAACACCAAAGCCAATTCCAGCATCCAATTTAGAGCCATCAGTAAAGACAGGGATGGAGTCCGAGTGTTCAGTGAAATGCTCTAAAAATAAGGCTCGGGACGCATATGGCGGTAAATCCCTCTTATTATCTATAGTGGGAGAACACACGGATACACCGGGCAACTGCCAGTATCCAACCCTAGGTACTCGATAAGGGCAGATAGGAATGGAAGGGAAAGACAACGGTGTCATGGCAGACGCTACCCGAAACCCAAAAGGTTTAGGGAGACTATAGTCTGTTCGGAGCATGAAGTCGGTTCAAGGTGTGGCAGATTCCAGAATTTCCATGAGTGCAACGCTGCCAGTTCGACCGCCAATTATAAGATTAGCACTCTCTCCCGGCCTACCCACCCACAACCCACCTGTTTATCTCTCTCTCTCCCTCTCGACCCGGGGGAGGGACCTAGAGGGACACACCGACCACCACCACTACCACCACCACAACGTGGCAACATGGGAAAAAATCGCTGCCACATGTCATAAAATTTATACAAATCCTTGTTATAATCCTAAACATCGACACTCATTGTACTATGTAGATTCCTTTACTATATACAGAATATATAAAACATCGCTTTCAAATAGCACATGGATGGGAAATATGAGAGAGACGCATGTACGAAGGCTGATTTGGCAGCATGGGTAGAGGTAAACGACGATACCAGCTCCACCCTGAACCGACTTCATGCTCTGAACAGACTATAGATCGCTCATCATATGCAGGCGAATGGGAATCCCGCAAAATTGACACAAGGAACTGATTCCGGAAGGCGTTGGACGCGGAACCAGCAACGGAATAGAGATGACTGGCGTCTCAAATCCAGAGGCAGGACGCCAGCATCCACGAGGAGGCTAGGTATCGGTGAAGACCGGAATGCACCAGTAGCCAAGCGGACCCCGGCGTGATGCACTGAGTCCAACACGCGTAGGCGAGCCTCCTTGGCGGAATAGTAAACCTCGCAGCCATATTCCAACTTGGAAAAGATGAGCGTTCGGTGGAGGAGGAGTAGCGTGTCCCTGTCTGCACCCCAAGAGGTATGAGCTAAAACACGAAGGAGGGACAGGGCTTTCTGACAAGCCGCCTTAACGTAACGTAAATGAGGCACCCAGGTTAGGCGGCTATCAAATAAAAGACCGAGGTAACGAGTCGTCTCTACACAGGACAGTCGCCTATTACCAAGATATAAGTCAGGGTCCGGATGAACGCCTCGAAGACGACAGAAATGCATAGCTACTGTCTTTGAGGACGAAAATCGAAAGCCGCGCGTATTTGCCCAATTGGCGACTCTATTAATTGTCAATTGCAGTTTTCGTTTAATCAGCGACATCGTTGCCGCAGAAAACGAAATGGATAAATCGTCTACATATAAGGAGCTATGAACTCCATCAGGCAGGACACCAACGACTCCATTAATAGCCACAGCAAATAGCGTAACACTGAGAATACTTCCCTGTGGTACACCATCCTCAAGTGGACAAACCTCGGAAAGAGTACTCTCCGCTCTAACCCGTAAAAGACAATGAGATAAAAACTCCAGAATAAAAACAGGGAGACGGCCACGAAGACCAAACTCAAACAGATTAAGTAAAATTCCATGACACCAAGCGGTGTCATAGGCCTTCTCCAGATAAAAAAACACGGTCACCTGGTGGTGATTATTGGCAAACGCCTCACAAACTGAGGACTCCAAGGATAAAAGAGCATCCGAAGTGGAGCGCACCTTTCGGAAACCATATTGCACCGGGGTCAATAAATTCCGGCTCTCCAAGTACCACATAAGCCTGACATTCACCATCTTCTCCATCACTTTACAAATGCAGGATGTTAAAGAAATAGGACGATAGTTAGTTGCTTGGAGATGATCTTTCCCAGGCTTCAGAAAGGGGAGAATTACAGCCACACTCCACAGAGATGGAAATTCACCGGTACGCCAAATGAAATTGTAAAGATCCAATAAAAATGTAAAACCACAGTCAGACATGTGGGGTAAGAAAGCATAAGGGATGTCGTCTGGACCTGGCGAGGAATCATGACACTGGGATAAAGCCGTCTTCAACTCGGAGAGAGAAAATGGGATGTTATAAGATTCCCCTCCTGTGGAAGCGAAGTTAACGCCGAGTGATTCCAAATCCCGGCGATGACGAGCCCCTGGTGCAGTAGGATCTTTCCTAGAGACACTGGCAAAGTGCTTGGCGAATAGGTCAGCAACAGTCTTAGGGTCCGCCACCGTCTCCCCTGCATGCGATAACACTAGAGGAAGAAGGGGGGAAAACTTCCCAGAGATCTTACGAACTCTGTTAAAGACTTCTGTGAGTGTAGTTCTGGTAGTGATGGAAGAGACATAAGCCTTCCAAGAAATTCGTTGAGCCTCCTTGAAAGTGCGTCGTGCTCGAGCACGCGCTCGCCGAAAAGCATCCAAACACTGGGGGTCCCCACGGTGACGACGAAGTCGAGAGAATGCAGCACGCTTCTCTTGCACAGCAGTAGTGCAAGCAGCGTTCCACCAGGGAACAGGACATTTAGGGAACTGGCCACACTTCCTGTTGACGGTTTGAAGGGCTGCAGAATGTAAGGCATCAGTGAAATAGGATGTAGCCTCATCAAAAGTTCCAAAGTCAGCCAACGGACGAAGAGAGGAGCTAAGTTCCGTAAATCGCTGCCAGTCTGCTTTATCTAGACGCCAGCGAGAAAGGCGCAACTGTGGTACAGAATCAATGCGTTCCAATAAAATTGGAAAGTGGTCACTGCCATACAAGTCCGGTAAGACCCGCCAACGAAAATCAGGAAGAGAATTAGAAGTGCAAAGTGAAAGATCTATAGAGGTAAAAGTACCAGTTTGGCTATGAAAATGTATCACCTCCCCAGAGTTTAAAATTTCTAATCCCTGATCCTCAATAAAAGAAGCAACTAAAAGTCCGCGTGGGTTGGTAGCACCATCATCCCACAACGGATGGCGACCGTTAAAATCCCCTAATAAAAGTAAGGGCGAGGAAAGTTCCTGCACCAGGTCGTCAAGATCGTGTCCGTCAACGGGAACACCAGGAGGGAGATAAAGGCTACATAATGTATAAAATTTGCCCAAATAAACCTGAACAGCAACAGACTGCAACGCTGAGTGAAGCTGTAATGGGACAGAAGGGATATCACAGCGAACGAATATGGCGGTGCCACCATGGTGGCCCTGTCCAGGATTAGGGGTACTGTAAACGGCACGATACCCAGGAGGACTAGAGTGAGTGTAGTCTCCGAGCGTTGTCTCCTGTAAACAAAGACAAGCAGGAGAAAACCGAGATATCAATGCTCGGAGTTCCTCCCACGAGGCTCGTAGGCCTCTACAATTTCACTGGAGGAGTTGGAAGATGTCTATTTACGAGTGCGCTCCAGGCGAGCCCCTGAAAGAGACTGCCTTTTACCCACCTGATTCGGTACGGTAATACGACGAGAAGAGGAGACTGGGACCCGAGAGAAGCCGGGTCGAGGGACCTCGAGCTTTCTCCCAACAAAGGAACCTGCGCCCCCTCCGGACGCCGCACTACTAGAGCCAGACCGCACACCACTCCCCGAAGCTACATGCTCGCGGGGAGGATTCCCAACACTATCTCCAAGGGATTCCTCAGTTTCCATATCCCGATCAGGAAAACCATTAGAAGCAACAGGAACTGGAACAGAGGGGGTCGCAGTAGGCTCAATATGAGCCTCCGCTTCTTCCTCCTTAGGCCTTTCCTGAGAGACCCCAGAATCATGTATACCTACAGTAATCTTAGTTGGCGGAACAGATTCAACTGAATCTGTAGAACCGCGATGTCGCTTGTTCATACGTCTGGCGGACGTCGGCGAAGCAATGTGAGGTGCATGTACATCAACATGCATCACCCGGGACGAGGCCGGAGAAGCCCCATCTGAACCTGGAGGTGACTCGACAGAATCACAGGGCAAAAGGGAGAATCTATTATGGGACGTAATAACAGTAGCTTCAAAGGGCTGGGAGGAAACCGTAGAGGACACCTGAGCAGCGGGCTGGGCAGAAGAGCGAGTGCCTAGCGATGAGGTGTACGTCTTTGCTCCAGTACCGGCCTTCTGGCGGTAGAGGAGTTCACGGCGCGCACTACCAAGGCTGATAAACTGACTATTTGCAAGTTGCAAAATATCTTGTTCCAGGCGATATCGTGGGCACTGTCTGGAAGACAACTGGTGAGCATCCTGGCAATAGAAGCAATAAGCACCTGACTCACATTCCGCCGTGGAATGTGAGGCTAATGCAGAACAATTACCACACCGAGAAGGCTCAGTGCAGTATTTCTTACCGTGACCATACCCGTAACATGAAAAACACTGTAGAGGGCGGTCAACAAAAGGCTTTACCCGAAGATGGAGGGGGCCAATACTGACACGGTCAGGGAGGGTAGAACCAAAAAAGGTGAGAAGTATCATGTTAGCTGAACCCTTCATCTTGGACACCTTATGAACAGAACTAGGGCACATCCCAAGTATTTCCTCCTCAGAGAACTCATAGAGGTCATGATTATATATACTGCCTTTACTATAATTGAAGGTATGGTGTGCTTTGACCGTTTCAAACATGTTGTCAGCAGGGCATGGTAGATGTTGCAGCATTTTAGCTTGAGTAATATCTTTAGCCCTGACTAACACTCCCTTCCCATACTTTTTCAGATTCCCCTCAGGGATCGTGCCAATTTCTTTGGCGAGGTACCTAGCAGCATGAATGAAGTTGCCACGCCCATTCCTATAGTATGCAACAAACCAACGAGGGGGAGGGACCTGGCTGTCCCTGGGAGTTGGCTCTAATGCAAGATGGCGCCACTATAAACACTCGCCTGCGCCAGAACGGGCTGGGCCGACCATCAGGCCCCACCTGGAAGAAGCCTTGGGCCGACCATCAGGCCCCACCGGGAAGATGCCTACCGGCGCAATAGGCAACAACGTATAAAAAAAAAATAAAAAAAAAAAAGCGTCTTCAAAGAGGTTCGGGACATAGTCCATGTCACTATCAGAAATATTGGAAGAGCGGAGAAGTTTCGCTTCAAATCCAGCACCTGCGATAGGCAGAGTCGCAACAGCATCACACGCCGACTGGGCTTCAGCGCTGGAGACAGAGGTCACATAGCATCTGTTTGACTTGAAGTCTCCATCATAAATGAGACGGATACGAAGGACTGTGCCAAATGGCTTGAGTAAGGAGTGCAAGGCACGGTAGGAAAACGATGGATCGATATTCACCATCTGAAGTGCGTCCAGCTTGGAAGAGGGACGCACATCAGAGTTACCCCCAGAATGGGAGGCAGCCTTGTCAGACACATGTGGACTTTTGTGTCGCACGGACTTGTCTTGGTCAGACCCTCTGTAGTCATCCCAAAATGTCGAGTCCGTTCTGGCGGGGCACCGAAAGGGAATTTCCCTGATGCGGCGCTGCCAGAAGTACTAGCAACAATTAAAGGCTTAGCAAGGAAGTGCGATTTATTTCCTCTCTCTCTCTCTCTCTCTCTCTCTCTCTCTCTCTCTCTCTCTCTCTCTCTCTCTCTCTCTCTCTCACTGTGTGTGTGTGTGTGTGTGTGTGTGTGTGTGTGTGTATACCTATGTGTGTGTGTGTGTGTGTATATATACCTATGTGTGTGTGTGTGTGTGTGTGTGTGTGTGTGTGTGTTTGTACCTATGTGTGTGTGTGTTTGTACCTATGTGTGTGTGTGTGTGTGTGTACCTGTGTGTGTGTGTGTGTGTGTGTGTGTGTGTGTATTTATCTAGTATTTACCTAGTTGTATTTACTTAGTTGTAATTTTACAGGGCCTGGGCTTACGCTCGTGTGGTCCCGTCTCCGTATCTATAATTATCCAACTTTTCCTTGAAACTTTGCACACTCTTCGCCGATACTATTTCTTCACTTAATCTGTTCCAAACCTCTATATTTCTTTGTGGGAAGCTATATTTCTTTATGTCTCTTGAGCATCTTCCCTTCCCAACTTTTTACTATGTCATCTAGTATTCCTGCTGGAAGATTCCTCTCTTAGTAGCAATTTCTCGTTATCTACTTCTTCCATTTTACTCAATAGCCGATATATTTGTATTAGGTCTCCTCTTTCTCTTCTTTGTTCTAGTGTTGGCAAGTTCATTTCCTTTAGTCTCTCTTCATATGTTAGTCCCTCCAGTTCTGGAACCATTTTTGTTGCCATCCTCTGTATTCTTTCTAGTTTTATTATGTGTTTCTTCATATGTGGAGACCACACTATTTCCGCGTATTCTAGTTTAGGTCTGATCATAGTAGTTATTAATTTTTTCATCATTTCTTTGTCCACGTAGTGGAATGCTATGCCTATATTTCTCACCATGTTATATGTATCACCGAAGATCCGATTTATATGACTTTCTGGTTGCATATAATCTCGCATTATTACTCCCAGGTCTCTCTCTTCATTTACTTTCTTTAATATTTCACCATCTCCCATTTTATATGTCCATTTTGGTCTTTCTACACTTTTTCCCATTTCCATAACATGACATTTCTTCACGTTGAATTTCATCTCCCATTTCTGACTCCATTTCCAAATCTTGTTTAGGTCTTCTTGCAGCTCCTTGCAGTCTTCACTGTTTCTTATATGTCTTTGCAGTTTAGCATCATCCGCGAACAGGCTCATGTAGCTGTTTATTCCCTCTGGCATATCATTAATATAGACTAGGAAGAGTACTGGTGCTAAAACCGACCCCTGGGCACTCCGCTTTCCACGGTTCTCCATTCCGATCTAGTGTCCTTAACCACGGTTCTCATCTCTCTTCCTAATAAGTAGCTTTCCATCCAGCACTTCATTTTCCCTCTCAATCCTCCTTTATTTTCTAGTTTCCACAGCAGTCTTGAATGTGGAACTTTGTCAAATGCCTTCATTAAGTCTAGGTAAATGCAATCCACCCGTCCGTCTCTTTCCTGTAATTTGTCCGTCACTCTTGAGTAAAAGCTCAGCAAGTTTGTCACACATGAGCGGCCTTTCCTAACCCATATTGATTGTTTGTGATTAGATTATGTTCTTCTAGAAATCTCATCCATTGTTCTTTTCTTAATTTCTCACATATTTTGCATACTACACTGGTCAGAGACACCGGTCTGTAATTTAGGGGTTCTTCCTTTTTTCCACTTTTGTATATAGGTACCACTTCTGCCCTCTTCCACTCCCTAGGCACTGTGCCCGTTTTAATTGAGCACCTAATGATGTCATATATCGGGCCAACTAGCTCATTACTGCACTCTTTAAGTATAAAACCTGAAACTCCATCCGGTCCCACGGCCTTCCCTTCTTCCAATTCCCCCAATAGTTATCTTTATCTCCTCTTTATCTATTTTGACCTCTTCCATATCTAAGTTGTTTTCTTGTGGTTCATTAAATAATGATTCTTTGGTAAACACTTGCTGGAATTTTTTGTTAAATAATTCCGCCATGCCTTTGGGATCCTCGATCTCTACATTCTCTTCAGTCAGTCTTTCAATTGTTCTTTACACTTTTCCACAATATCCTTTTCGTATGGTTTCTCTTCTTCCTTTCTCACTTTCACGTACTCATTTCTCGTTGCTTTAAAGTCTTCTCTGTTTCTTTGATTTTTGTTTCTTTTTAATCTTGACCACGGTTTGTCTCTCTTTTCTTTTGCCTTTGCACATCTTGCATTAAACCAGTCCTTTTTAGCCCTCTCCCTCGGTCTGTATTTTGGTACGAACTTCATAACACCTGTGTTGTACGCCCTCATGAAAATATCATATTTTCCTTGAACTTCGCTTGTACTCATTAACTCTTTCCAATCCATTTCACCAAAAAACTTCTTGAGGTTTTCCACCCCTGCTTTCCTATAGTTTAATCTATCGCTTCTATAAGTCTCGTCTTGTTCCCTTCCTCCCTCCTCCATTCCCATCTCTATGAGCACGTGATCACTTTTTCCCAGGGGGCAATCATACCTCAATTCATCCTTCACGTGAATTTCTCTTGTCAACACCAAATCCAGTCTTGCCGGTTCATCGTCTCTTCTATATCTAGTGCTTTCCTTCACCCTTTGTATCATCAAATTTTCCATCATTAAATTCAAGAATCTATTCCCCCATGCCACATCACTACCATTGCTCTCAAACCTCTCCCAGTCAACCTCTTTGCAATTGAAATCGCCAACTAGTATTACTCCTTTGTTTGCCTTAAGTAATCTCCTCAAACTCTGTATGGTGTCATCAATCATGATTTCATAATCTTCTTTACTCCATGATGTAGTTTTTGGTGGCACATATGTTAATGCAATCGTCATCCTTTCTCTGTTCTTGTTTTCCAAGCTTACACTCACTATCTCTGCTTTTCTCTCTCCATATTCTATTGATTTTACTAATAACTCTTTCTTTATCATTATCACCACTCCTCCTCCGCCTTTGCCAATTCTATCCTTCCTCCACACATTGTATCTTCCATCTAACTCAATTTGGATGTTTTCTTTTAGTTTAGTTTCAGTTAGGCAAACTATCATGGGATCCCTCTCTTTTAAATAATCTTGCAGCTCTATTTTACTAGAGATCAACCCATCTACATTTGTGTACATTATTCTTATTCCCCTCTCTGTATCTTTCTTATTTAGTTTTCACTCCCCTTTCTCTTCTCCCTTATGAACCATTTCTTGATTCGATCCCCTGAAATTCTCCAAAAAAATGCTTCTTTTTCTTCCTCAGATCTTGCGTTATTTTTTACTTTTGTTTCTGCCAGTAATTCATTCCATTTCATCCTTTCTTCTTCATTTCTATTTTTCTTTATATATATATATATATATATATATATATATATATATATATATATATATATATATATATATATATATATATATATATATATATATATATATCCTTACATCCTTCCGTTTCTTTTAGTTTAGTTGTTCTATATAGTATGTCTTCGGCTGCCATTTGTGATTTTAGTTTTAACTTAACTGGTCTAGTGTTCCCTTCTATAAATGGACCCATTCTATAAATCTCGTCTACTTCCTCCTCGATACTCTGCCTTTCTGCATCATTTAGGTTCTTGAGCAGGTCTTTGACTGATTTCAGTTCCTCTTTATCCCTTTTTGGTTTATATGTTATATTCTTTTCTTTCATCCCAAAAATAATAACACTTCTTTTTTTGTCCGCTACTTCTCTCACTAATTCTTGTGTGTGTGTGTATGTGTGTGTGTACCTGTGTGTGTGTGTGTGTGTGTGTGTGTGTGTGTGTGTGTCGGGTTATCATGAGAATCGACCTCTCCGTTTACCTGCGGATTAGCGCGGTCAGTGTACCTTTGACCCAGCCTCAAAAATGGCAACATTGGAGAACAGAGCTGCCACATTTTGTGTTTTTCATACAAAGTTAATGTTATCATTCCACTAGAACAATATTCAAAGCTCTCTATACATCCTTATTAGAATTTTATATAAATGCACTATTAAGAAGTTTAATTTAGAAGTAATATTACAATAAGACAATAATTGTTGCTAGTACATCTGACAACGCCTCATCAGGGAAATTCCCTTTCGGCGCCCCACCAGAACGGACTCGACATTTTGGGAAGACTATAGGAGGTAGGGACTTTCCAGCGGCACCACCAGGAGCCGTGAAAGGCTCCAAGGTGGCGACGAGAGAGGACCGTGTAGGGGTAATCGGAGACAGGCGGACGTCAGGGAGAGAGGCAGGCCGAGGCAAGGGAAACTTACCCATACACAGGGGAGGTGTTTCACTCCCCCACACCCCCACCCACCACGGAGCCCAACAAGGGGAGGCTGGATGTTGGGGCCAGACCGCACCCAACAGCCCCAGGGGTAATGAGGAAGTATACGCATCCACTGCCAGGCGTAACGGCGGCCGCGGGACCGTTGCGACCGCCCACCCGGCAATGACCACTTGACCCTAGCCTTCGCATGACCAGCCGATTGATTCAGTGGGGTCACACTGAACCGCCCGTCTTACCCTTGGAGGAAGAATGGGTGGAGACGCCATAGGCTGAGTGAACCCTACTGTCAAAGTGAAGCCGACTGACCGCGCGCCTCACCCCCCCGTTATTGGCAAAAGAAGGCCGCCGCCGTTCACTCCCATACAAACTCCTCGGCTTTTTTTTTATTTATTTACTGGTGTCATACAATTTTTTATTTTGAATATGCAAAGTACAACTTAAGAACATTGATGTCTGTATAAAATTCTTTACCTAAGACTTAAAACTAACATACAGAAGCACACTACTTAATACTATATATGACACATTACTGGCCGCTGAAATGTATTAGTTTTGTGTAAATCTGCCGACTCTTTCCTGAAACTTGACTTTTTATCTTAGCAGTCAACTGTTTACCAATATAACAGAGTCTGACATGTAAATACTTCTCAGTTACTGCTTTAACTAACAGAAACAAGTGATTCTGTAGAGGCTCAGTGTCATACATATGACGAGTCAGCTTGGAAAAGATTTCTTTATGTCTGTACTTGGCCAATACCGAAATTAACAATTTGGGAAAGTCTGCTTTTCCTAGGTGCTTCTTCATGGCTATAAGTTGTCTAATTTCTTTTTCACAAGTGATACAAATATCAATGACATCATCTGATGGAAATACTAGTTTTCCTTTTGTTTTTAACTTTATTAGCGACAGCCGAGGACTGGCGTCTGCAGTCGTAAAGTGCATCTAAGCAGGTTTCACAATGTAAAAAGGTTTTTAGTCTAGACACAACAAAAGTGAAGGATTTTACTAGTAGGTAAGAAGGAAATGAATCTAAGCTAAGTTATTCCCGTTACAATAAAAAATAGGAAATTAATCAATACAAAGGCTCTTAACCATTATACGGTGCTTAAAATTATTTTATTTCCATTACCCAATCTAAATTATAACATAGTCGTTAACCAAAAAAAAGTTTCTGAAAAAAAACTGTGGCTCAGGCGGCGCGCGGTCTGAGTGACAGGCCAGCTTTCGCCAATAACAATATGGCGGCCCGGGCTTCACTTTCTGCCCGAGAGAACGTCTCCACCCATTCTTCCTCCAAGGTCTTACCCCAACCCTCCCACCAAAGGAGTGTGTTGCCCACCGAGGGGAACTACACCCTGCCCCGCGGTGGACTCAACCCCCAGATGAGAGGGCAGGGGGAGTACACGGGACGCCACGCACGGCAAACACGTGGGGAGACAGTAGCCCTGCCCTAGGTGGTAAAAGGGCAGGGCGGGAGAAGGCAACATCACCAGTAGGCCTCCTCTACCGGTAATGAGGGGGGATCACTTGGTCCACGAGGCCAACGGACATCGAGCCCTATCGAGGTGGGCAAGCCACCACGGTAGGTGGTGCCGCCGACCTCGCTTCAAGCCCCGTCACCACGACAAGGTGACTCCCCTTCGACGGGGAAAGGAAGGATGAACAGGAGCAATAGCTGGGTGGGCTGGCGCCGAAGGCACCTTCATCTTCAAGAAAGGAAACAAGTGTGACCCAGGAAATTATTGACCGGTCAGCTTGACAAGTGTGTTCTGCAAGTTAATGGAGTTACTGCTAAGGGAGGAAATTATTTGCCATATGAAGGAGATCAAATTATTCAGCACCAAGCAGTTTGGCTTCATCTCAGGCAGATCAACAGTGTTAACAGCTGATCAAGGTGCTAGACTCTTGGACAGAGGCAACTGACGAGGGGATGGCTGTTGATGTGGTCTACCTGAATTTCATGGAGGCTTTTGACAGAGTGCCACACAAACGATTGTTTGAGAGGATATCCAGTTACAACATCGGAGAGAAGGCATTAAAATGGATACAAAGCTTCTTGACTGACAGGAGACAGAGGGTGATGGTTAATGGCAAAGCATCAGAATGGAAAAACGTCACATGCGGTGTGTTGGGCCCTTTGCTCTTTGCCTTGTTCATCAATGACCTACCAGAAGCAGTCAAGCATGGAAGTGGGATGTTCCTGTATGCAGATGACACCAAGATTTTCAGGAAGGTACAGAGCACCGAGGACTGTAACAAGCTGCAGGAGGACCTGGATGGACTTAATTAAGGAATGGACAGAGAAGTGGCTGCTCAGTTTTCATCCAGAAAAGAGCAGGCACATGATAATCGGTAGAACCCTGGCTGATGATGCGGGATACCATATGCATGCAGGGATAGAGAAGACCAGGAAAGAAAAGGACAGTGGTGTGGTCATTGATGACAAGCTGACATTCTCAGACCATCTTGCAGAAAATAAATAAATAAGGGCAACAAGATTGTTGGACTTTTAAGAACATTTGTACACCTGGACCCAGCAGTATTTAAGCCTTTATTTACAGCCTTGGTGAGGCCACACCTTTAGTACGCTAACCAGGTGTCGTGTCCCCACTTTGTTAAGGATATAGAGGCTGTAGATAATGTCCAGAGGAGAGCGACAAAGCTGGTGCCTTGCCTGAGAGACCTGTCTTATAAGGAGAGACTGAGGAGGCTGGACCTGCCCACACTGGCATACAGGAGATCCCGAGGAGACCGAATTGAGACCTTCAAGATTGTCACCAGTAAATACGACAGTGACTGCACTGAGGGAACCTTTGAGTTGAGGGCTGACAACACTACACGGGAATACCAAGAAAATTTACAAGACGAGGGACCTCCGACAGTATTCGTTTCCCAGCCATGTAGTGAACTGGAACAATTTGCCAGAGTGGGTGGTGAGTGCGGACTCGGTGGAAACATCTGAATCCAGGCTGGACAAATTTTGGAAAGGCCAGGATAAAAAAAATAACTATAAGGCACAAATCACCACACGCAGCCAACAAACAGTTGTTGTGGCTGCCAGACTGGAGCCACAGGCCCACTAGGGCCTCTTCCAGGGAATCTTCTGTGAGTATCTGAGAGTATCTAATCGGACTTGAACCGGTGAACCGAGGAGTGGTAGGTGTCACAGTGTGTGTGTGTGTGTGTGTGTGTCAGTTTTTTCATCTCAGCCTATAGCGCCGGTAGGCTTTCTTCAGGGGCCTGGTGGTCGGCCCAAGCTCGTCCTGGCGTAGGCAATTTTTTTAGTGGCAGCATTACTAATGCTCGGCAGTGCCTGGAAAATCCCAGGTGGTAGCGTGGGGATTCAAATCGACGTTGTCCATGGCGTGATGAATGCTGGCCCCGCACGCTAACCACTCAGCCACCGCCTACCCAATGCCGCCGCGGCCACAGCCAGAGGAGGCTACACTTTCGTGAATATTATCCCAGGTGCTTTAGCAAGGAAATCATTAAGTGCACCTCCTTGAAACGATGCTGCTGAATTGAAAACAATTATTAACCTGTACAGTGTCAGATACGTACGACGTACGTATTATTTTTTAATACCATTGTGCGTCAGATATCTACGTCGTACGTATTTAATGTATTATTTTTTCCAGTCACTGGAGTGTGTCGAGGGTGATTTCTGTGGTGGTGCCCTAGTAGACTGATCCTTTGGGAATACTGACCACCCAACATAGTTCATTTATTGCCGTGACTGGCAAGCCTGGCAGCCATTATTTTGGGTACACTTTTTTTTATTTGTGAGGATGTTGGAGGTGGTTTTGGAGATCGTGATGTGGAAATTGAAGTGGTTGGTGGTTGGAAAGTGGTTTGACAGTGTTATGGGTGAGGTATAGTGGGTATACTGACGTCCAGAACCGGCAATTTTGTATCGGCAATTTTGGTAAGGAGGGGGTCAAGTATAAACTGTAATTGCGTGAGCGATGACTCTTGTGGGCGACTGTACATTAAGTTGAACTATCAAAAAGCTCAAAATGAGTTACTATCTAACAATGTATATAAGTCTGTACTAAATATGTCGAGAGAAAACGATTTACTCGGATACTCGCGCTCAATCGAAGAAAGTCTCCGGTGATCAACACGACCCACAATCGGAAATGATAGCAAGGTCTGAGGTTAAGCGTTCTGCAGCCTACAGTCTGGAGTCATGTAATTCCTGTTGAAAGAAATTGAGTACTGCAGAGTGGAATCGTCAACCTATGAGTGCATAGGACAGTTTGTTATGGAAAAAAGATCATTGATGAATAACAGGAAGAGAGTGGGTGATATGACACAGCCCTGTGGAACACCACTGTTGATAGGTTTAGGGGAAGAACAGTGACCATCTACCACATCAGAGATAGAACGGCCGGAAAGGAAACTGGAGATAAAGGAACATTGAGAGAGATGATAATCCGAAAGAGGGCAGTTTAGAAAGCAAAGAGTTTTTACATAGATTTACATAGAAAATCAGACCACACAGACCCCATGGTCCAGACTTGGTGGTCTGTCCTTAAACCTAAGTGATTTTACATTAATCAGAAGACTCCAAAACGTTGCATTTCTACTCTAGTTGATATTAAGTTGAAGGAAGTGACGGTCGAGCTTATTTTTGAAGGAGTCAATCGTGTTACACTGGACCACTGATGATGGGAGCTTATTCCATTCTCGCACTACAACGTTGGTGAAGAAAAATTTGGTGCAGTCTGAATTTACTTGTCTACATCTGAGTTTTACGCCATTGTTCCTCGTGCGCAAAGTGTCATCGATCATAAACAATGTTGATCTGTCTACATTCGTGAAACCATTAAGTATTTTAAAACATTCGATCAGTTTTCCTCGGAGGCGACGTTTCTCAAGAGAGAACATGTTAAGGGTAGAAAGCCTTTCTTCGTAGGATTTGTTGCGCAAGGAAGGGATAATTTTCGTTGCCCGACGCTGAACACCTTCTAATTTAGCAATATCCTTTGCATGGTGAGGAGACCAAAACTGTACCGCATATTCCAAGTGGGGTCTGACTAAACTGTTGTAGAGCAGGAGTATTACATCTTTATTCTTAAATAAAAGTTTCTTTTAATGAAGCCCAACATTCTTTTAGCTTTATTTGCTGCATCGATGCATTGCTGTGAGAATTTGAGGTTTGACGCGATTTTGACCCCAAGTCCTTGACGCATTGAACGCTTTTGAGTTTAACGCCGCGCATGTCGTAATCAAACTTTTTATTCCTCGTTCCAACTTGAAGGACCTGGCACTTGTCTACGTTAAAGGGCATCTCCATCTATCCGACCAAGCTGAAATTTTGTGCAAATCCTCTTGGAGGCTTTGCCTGTCTTCGTCAGTGAGAACCGAGTTACCAATCTTTGTGTCGTCTGCAAATTTACTAATGCGGTTATTGAGTCCAACATCCACGTCGTTGATGTAAATAATGAAGAGCACTGGGCCAAGAACCGAGCCCTGAGGACGCCACTAGTGACAGGCGCCCACTCTGAGTTAAATCCGTCAATCACTACTCTTTGTTGTCTGTTGCTCAACCAATTCGCGATCCATTGGTTTACCTGACCGTCAATACCTATTTGTTTTAATTTGTAAAGTAATTTATGATGCGGGACTTTATCAAACGCTTTCTGGAAATCAAGATAGACTACGTCCAGTGATTTGGTTACGTCATAAACAGTGAAGAGGTCGTTATAAAGGTTAATAGATTTGATAGGCAGGATCTTTTGTTTCGAAGCCATGTTGTGAGTCCCCAATTAATGAGTGGCTTTCAAGGTAACTCACAATTTTGTCTCTAATTATGCCCTCAAGTAGCTTACCTACAACCGAAGTTAGACTAATGGGCCTGTAATTACCTGGTACTTTTTGTCTCCTTTCTTAAAAATCGGTGTCACGTTAGCCTTTTTCCAATCTGAAGGACAATGCCTTGTCGCAAGGACATATTGAATACGGTTGTGAGGGAGGAGAGTATTTCGCTCTTTGTTTCTTTCAGCAGAGTTGGATATACTTTATCAGGTCCAGGACTTTTATTTGTTTTAAGTGATTTGAGGGCTTTAAGGACTTCATCGGGTTTTATTTCAAAGTTAGACAATGCATGCTCAGGATTTACATTAGTACTGGTGTTGGTGGTGGTGGTGGGAGGACTGTTATTATTAAACACCGAGGAAAAGTAATTATTTAATAGGTTTGCAACGTGTTGGCTGTCAGTCACTAGTGCACCGTCGCTGTTTATTAAAGGTCCAATTCCACTTCTGATCGCCTTTCTGTTGTTTATGTAACTGAAGAAGGATTTCGGATTATTTTTACAGTTGGCTGCAATATTTTCTTCATATCTACGCTTTGCCTGATGCACTAATCTTTTTACTCGTCGCCTTGCATCATTGTAAAGTCTAATGTTTTCGGGCGTGCTTTGGTCTTTCTTTAACCTGTAAGACAATTTTCTCTCCTTGACTGAGTGTTTAATTTCGCTATTAAACCAAGGTGGACTTTTATTAGTGTTAATTCGCTTCTCGCACAAGGGGACAAATGTGTCCTGCTGAGTGAGTAAGTGATTTTTAAAGTTTAGCCAGGCGTCCTCTGCATTGCCGTCATCTGATAGTTGCATATCTATTAGTTTTCGTCGGATTTCTACGAAGTTGGCTCTTTTGAAATTGGGCACCTTAACTTTATTTTCAGTCACCGATGTTTGAGCTCTAATGTCAACGCGCACTAGTTTATGATCGCAGGAACCGAGGTGTTCTCCTACCGTGACATTACTGACTAGGTTATCTTGGGTCGCTATAACAAGGTCAAGTATGTTATTTTGTCGAGTTGGTTCAGAAACCATTTGGCTTAGATAATTTTCCTCTAGAAATTCGATCAATCTATGGGACTCACCTTCTGTACCCGACAGTGTCGCCCAGTCGATATGGGGAGGTTAAAGTCTCCTAGTATCAGTGAGTCGCTGTTATTAAGTGACTGCCTTAAGACGCTGTACATTTCAAGATCGCCATCAA